>NC_057794.1:319489399-319564835 GCF_018294505.1 Triticum aestivum | reverse complement strand
TTCTCCCAACTGGGGACCGGTTTTCCCGCATTTTTTGCCAGCTGCTTGGCTCGAGCTCGAGCTTGACTCTTTCTTTAGTCGTGCTCGATGTGCCTTCCTGATTTGGCGCTCATAGTCTGAGTCAACGATCTTGGGAGCGGGTGCTTGAGCCATACGAATAAAGTGGTCAATCTTATATTCAGGACACTTTCTCCCTTGGCGGAGCTGGCGGTTTCGGTCCAAAATGGGCGTCCACTTAGGCCTTCACTATGGCTACGTTTTGCTCCACGGTCATGTCGTAAAGCCTCAGCGGAAGAGGCGCAAGGCTTGGACCATATTCAAATCGCTTGCCTCCGCATGTACCTCCTATACTACCTCGACTTGTACCGCTACGCACCATAGCTGCGGTGGCTCTCTTCCGCTATTGCTGAGGCGGCGGAGACAACTGATGTGGCTGAGTTGGAGCAGGAGGAGTGGACTGACGGGGTGTCGGACTTGAAGCGGGACGAGTGGCCTGACGCTGTGCCAGACTTGAAGCAGGAGGAGTGGCCTGACGCTGTGCTGAACTTGAAGTAGGAGGAGTGGCTTGATGCTGTGTCGGACTTGGAGGAGGAGGAGTGGCCTGACGCGTTGGTGGACTTGGAGGAGCGAGAGTCTGCTGACGCGGTGGCAGACTTCGAGGAGGAGTCGGCTGATGCGGTGTCGGTGGCCTTCGAAAGGTGATGCAATCCTTTCTCCATAGGATGATACGATGTATGGCCTCTCCCAGTGTGTGCTCCTCATCACCTCCAGGAATGTCAAGCTCTAGCCCCGAATATTGGTCCACCACCTCATCAACCACGACACGAGCATAGCCGGCTGGAATCGAGTTGCAATGGAAGGTTGCTTCGGGCAAATTTGTATAAGCAACGGTGTCGTCCACCTTCATGGATATGTTCTTCATTTTGAAGTGTAGCTCACAGTTAGTGTTCTCCATGATGTCATCCATAGGGTATCTATCGAGCAGTGCGTCGCCCGGGGCGGAACCCATGCTGCTTCTCGGCATGGATGGGATGGTGCTATCCAATGCTGGATTATGTGCTAGCTGCTGAGACCCCCTTTCCTGGCTAAATGAGTCGATCTGCTGCTGCTGCCGCTGGAATTTGAGTGACACGTCCGTGTGTGTTCATTCTATGCCTTCAAGGCGTTCTACTTCCTGCTTCCTCTGCTCCTCCTCCAGCTTCCTCTTCTTCTCCTCCATCTTCCTTCTGGCATGGCTTCTGTAGTCGGCTTTCCAGTCTGAAAATCCCTCATACCATGGAATATGCCCTTGCCTCGAGTTCTTCCTGGGTGTTCAGGATTTCCCAGGGCGCGCGTAAGCTCGTCGTTCTCTCTGTTGGGCGTGAAAACCCCCTTTCAAGCATCTTCTATTGCTTCAAGTAACTTATCTTCGGCTCCTTTAAGACATGCCTTCTTCGAAACCTCGCCTGTCTTTGGGTCCAACGCCCCCCCATGCGCATAGAACCAAGTTCTGCACCTGGGGGTGCAGCTCAATGTAACTGGAGTGACATGTGCAGCCTGCATCTCTAGCTCAAACTTATCCCACTGAGGCATTGCCACCGCGTAGCCACGTGGCCCTAGCCTATGGAACTACTCCTTTTTTGCGGCATTGGCCTTGTTTTTTCTCGACCGTTCCTTAGATAATTCTGATTCCTTAAATTTCATGAAAGCGGGCCAGTGTTCTCTTTTCTTCTCTAGTGTTCCCTTGAATTCTGGAGTCTTCTTTCCTCCTTTGACGTAGTTGGCCCATATAGTTTTCTTGTGGTTTCGGAATGCAGTTGCCATCTTCCTAAGAGCAGCGTCCTTGACTTTCTGCACATCTACATCTGTGAAATGATCTGGTAGGGTGAAATGTTCCATGAGTTTTTCCCAAAGCATAGATTTTTCTCTGTCGTCGACAAAAGTTAGATCTGGACGTTTATTTGCTAGCTCTTTCCATTCTTGAAGGGAGATCGGGAGTTGGTCCTTCACAGGAACTCCGCACTGACGAACGAACTTGTTCGCAATGTTCTTAGGTGCTACTGGTTCGCCATCATCGATGTTGTACTTTACTCCATCCTTCAACTTTTAGCCCGGGCCTTGCACTGTCCTACTACCTGTAGAAGATTTGCTCGATCCGGAGGGCTGAAAGAAGAAAGACCGATTCGTTAATACATCTTCAAATCATTTAAAACATGTGATGATCACCAGATGCCTGCTTATATAAATATACCTCGTCGGTCTCTGTTATTTCAAGATCAACATTTTCGGCGTCATCAGAATCATAGTTCATGACATCATCAATTCAGTCGTCGCGATCGAATATCATATCATCACCCTCCCCGGTATCATCACCCTCCCCGGTATTGTTCAGATATTGGGAGCCATCATCTTCTTCATGCTGATCATCTGTCCTGCGAGGTGAGCGTATGATCTCTAACAGGACCTCTTCTTCCTCTCTGTCGGTATTGTCCGCCATAGCTTTTATTTAACTAATCCAGAAGAAATATAAAACAACTTAGTATTCAAATTACAATGCATGCAATCAATAAGGAAAAACGGAATCATAGTACATAATATGCATCATCTGCAATAATATATAATCTCGAATACATCGTCTCAAATAATATATAATCTCGAATACATCATCTCGAATATTATATATCGAATACATCACTAGCTAGTTAGCTAATAAAGATCGAATACTACAGAATAACCTAGGCCACTCATGGTTCCTGAGGCGTGGGCGATGGACACCCAAAAAGAAGGAACCATCACAGGATCATAACTCTGGTCATCTCCCCAAAGAACCTGCCAGGTATTGGAGAACATCACGTCCATAGCAGCCATGTAGCGACGGACATGCTCGTCCTCCTCCCTGACACGGCGACACACCACCTCTGGCAAGGCCAGCTCCCTCCGCACCGAACGTGGCCCATGCGAATGCCACCAAAGGAGCTCAGGATCGATGACGGGACCCGGGGCCGGCTTCCTAACCAAGCGGCGAGCCCCTGAAGGTAGCAGTCACATCCCAAATTTTCAATTTGGAATGTTATACATAGATCATTCTTGCATATCATATTTAATTGCATTTCGTCTCGCGATCCTCGAAATCCGAAGCAACTCAAGGACCCTCGGAGATAGTTGGGGATTTCCCCGGTTTTCAAATTTGATTTTTCTTAAATTTTGAAACGAGGATTTTGGTTTTAATTATTTTTCTCTACGAAAATATTTCATATTAAAATATATGAGAGGAGATAATATGACTTCTCCCAAATAAATGAAATATTGGAGGAAAAAATATTAAAATCAATATTTGTTTTATTTTGGATTTTTATTTGCAATTTGTTTGCATTAGAAAAATTGCACATTTTCAAAATTGCATCTTAGGGCCAAGAAAATGTTCATCTCATTCTAAATATTTTATTTACACGGAGAAAATTTGTTTGGGCATTTTTAGAATTTTATTTTATTTTCTAGGATTTTTTTAGTTTGAGCGGAATTATTTAAAAAAGCGCCAGGGCTAACTGGGCCGAAGCCCAGCCGCCGGCCCATCTCCCCCGCGACGCCGTCTCCCTCAGGAGATCGACGCAACCACGCCCCGAGCCGGACCGGAGTCCGGTTAGGACTCCTCCGCCGCCGCCCTTTGCCCCTCCCCCAAGGCACTCCCCCTCCCCTTAAATACCGCCCCTCGGCCACCACCACCCACCACTGCGGCCGCCGCCGCCTGCCGCTGCCGCACCTCGCCTCGCCGTCACCGCCGTACCCCGCCGGACCGACGAGGTAGACCGCCGGGTTTTTAAAGAAAACCGGTCCGGTTTTTTTAAAGAAAATCGATCCTGTTTTTTTAAGAAAACCCTAACTTGTTTTTTTCGGTTCGCCAGTTTTTCCCGGTTTTTCTTTTTAGCGGACGTTCGTCCGTACGTTCATTTTAATGAACGGTTTTCGCTCGTTAGTTACAGATAATGAACGCTCATTCGTTAGCCTGTTCATCAGTTTTCTTTTATCGGATTATTCCGCGATTATTTCTAATCGTGATTTTTGATCCGATTTTTGTTCTAGTTTATCTTTTCGCTCGTTAGTCGGAATCAGGCAATTCAAGCGCCTAGATCTTCGTCTCGAGACCCTCTTCCCGTTTAACCAACTTGAAAAAGTTTTTGCTACTATAAAATTTGACCTAGGTCCAGATTAGTAACAGGATCTTGTTTCTTTCGTCTTTTGAGTTTCGTTGCTCCGTTTGATTTGATTCTTTTTGCAAACCGGAGTTCTTAAGTTGAACTTTATGGTTAGATATTCTTATTTGAGATTTACCCGTGTTTCCTAGCTTGATTGCTTATGTAAGTTATTGTTTGTTTGCGATAGAATTCCCGGAGTGCGAAGCGTGTTATTTGGAGTCTCTAGGTTATGCGGACCGTCAGCAAGGCAAGTAACACTTTGATCATACCCCTTTATCACCCAGTTTTTATGCATTAGTACCAATCCTCAAATATTGGATGGTTAGGATGTCATTAACATGTGGGTTAGGAAGTAGTTGATGAGGTAGAACCTATTACCCTGTTACATTCAAACCCTTGGGAGTTACTTCTACACGTTGCTTATATTGCTATGCTATGCTCGTAGACGAGGTTTGGTGAGAGAAATCCATGACAGAGGTGAGATTGATAATTAATGGTTCAACTTAAGGTGGCAACTTAAATACACATCTGGGTGGATTGAGGCACCTGGAGTACCCAGTGTTGCCTGTATTTTTGGAAATCCTGGAGTACCCGTGTGATCTTCCTATGGACCGCCACCCAGGCTCAAAGGGAACTGAGATTATTCATGCCAGAAACTTCTGTGTGCAGCCACAAGCTATTATGGGCTCTAGTATAGTTGAGTAAGTTACGTGAAGCTCTTGAAGAGGTGGATCAATAGGTAGGGGGATTGTAGGTTTGGTATGGTCTGCCCGGAGTAGAGAGTTAATGTTTCTGAAAGACTGTGTCTCGGTCATCCGTTTCTCAAACACCCTGTTGTGCGAGAAAACCAACGGAGGAGATAGAGTCTTGTGGGGAAAAGTGTGCAAACCTCTGCAGAGTGTGTAAACTAATCATGGTTAGCCGTGTCCCCGGTTATGGAAAATCTTGAGTATCTAGTACTTGGAGTATCTTAAGTATCTCATCACTCTAAATTAATATTGTTGGGTTGATAATTACTGTAACACCCACAATGCGGCTATATCTCCCACATGTCGGAGCACGACTTAGAGGCATAACCACATTGTAGGCAATGTCGCAAGAGGGGCAATCTTTACACATCCCATGTACTGAATAAGAAAGAGGTACATAGTTGGCTTACAATCGCCACTTCACACAATAACATAAATATCATTACAATCATCCAGATACAATCAAGGTCTGACTACGGAACCAAAATAAAGACAACCCCAAATGCATAATGTCCCCGATCGCCCCAACTGGGCTCCACTACTGATCGTTTGGAAAAGAAACGTAGTATCGTCCTGAGTCCTCATCGAACTCCCACTTGAGCTCAGTCGCATCTCCTGGAATGGTATCATCGGCACCTGCATCTGGTTTTGGGACTAATCTGTGAGTCACGGGGGCTCAGCAATCTCACACCCTCACGATCAAGACTATTTAAGCTTATAGGTAGGGAAAACGTATGAGGTGGAGCTGTAGCAAGCACTAGCATATATGGTGGCTACATTACGCAAATGAGAGAGAGAAGAGAAGGCGAAGCACGTTCAAGAATCTATGATCAAGAAGTGATCCAAGACTACTTACGATCAAGCATAACCCGAGACCGTGTTCTCTTCCCGGATCCGCTGAAAAGAGACAATCACGGCTACACACGCTATTGAACCATTTTAATTAAGTTAAGTTTCAGGTTTTCTACAACCAGACATTAACAAATTCCCATCTGCCCATAACTCCCAGGACGGCCCGATCAGACTCGGAATCCCGGTTACAAGACATCTCGACAATGGTAAAACTAAACCAGCAAAGCCACCCGAATGTGCCAACAAATCCCGATAGGAGCTGCACATATCTCGTTCTTAGGGCACACCGGATTGTCCAAGGTTCTGGTAGGCTAGCCCAGAGTTGCCCCTGGTGGCCACCGGCAGCTGACAGGTTGGACTAACACTCAGAGGAGCACTGGCCCGGGGGTTTAAAATAAAGATGACCCTTGAGTCCGCGGAACCTAAGGGAAAAAGGCTAGGTGGCAAATGGTAAAACCAATGTTGGGCCTTGCTGGAGGAGTTTTATTCAAGGCGAACTGTCAAGGGGTTCCCATTATAACCCAACCGCGTAAGGAACGCAAAATCAAGGAACATAACACTAGTATGACAGAAACTAGGGCGGCAAGAGTGGAACAAAACACCATGCATATGGCCGAGCCTTCCACCCTTTACCAAGTATATAGATGCATTAAGTAAATATGACATAATAACGATATCCCAACAATAAACATGTTCCAACAAGGAACAAACTTCAATCTTCACCTGCAACTAGCAACGCTATAAGAGGGGCTGAGCAAAGTGGTAACATAGCCAAACAACGGTTTGCTAGGACAAGGTGGGTTAGAAGTTTGGCATGGCAATATGGGAGACATGATAAAATCCGTGGTAGGTATCGCGGCATAGGCATAGCAATAGAGCGAGCAACTAGCAAGCAAAGATAGAAGTGATTTCGAGGGTATGGTCATCTTGCCTGCAAAGTTCTCCAAGTTGACGTAAGCTTGATCCTCGTAAGCGTACTCAACGGGTTCCTCGATCACATACTCATCTCCCGGCTCTACCCAAAGCAAGAACACAAGCAAAGGGAGACACAATCAACCACAGTGCAATGCGCAAGCAACATGATGCAAAACATGGCATGGTATGCGGGATGTGATATGCAATGCATATGCGTGCTCAGGAAGGGAAAGATTTAACCAGGCCTCAACATGGAAATCCAAGAGCGATGCTGGAAATATGAGTTGATTTCGGGCGAAATCGATATAAAGATCACTGGAATCGGATGCACGGTTTGCAAATGGCAAGCAAAACAATAATGGCACAAAGTTGGTATTAACAGCACGATGCCATCTAAATGCACCAAGAAAATTAAACTACTGCACTCTAACATAGCAACAAAGCACATGGCAGTGATCCACTCAAGATGCTTGACAAAAGATGAACACTGAGCTATGGCTAAATCACCCAATAGCAGGCTCAAACAAGCATGGCAAAAGTGCAAAAGATATCAGGTTCACAGACTTAGTGAAAATAACATGTCAGGATTTAACATCAGGAAGCAATGTTTAGAGCAAGATAACAACATGCTACAGGAACATATCATGGCAAAAAAAGGCATGGCATGAAACTACTCAAAGCATATAACAAAAGTCCCTTACTGACCATAAGCCAAAAGGGATCAGAAAATACAATGGCAACCATGTAAACATAGCAAGTTCCGTTAACAGATTCAGACTTAGCAGAAAACTAGGCATGTCGAAAACAGAGTTACGTAGGCATGTTTGCGAGCGCGATGCGTTCACCACAAGGCATTGCATGACAAACTAAGCATACACCCAGCAAGAAGACATGTTCAATAGGATAACCATGGCAAGAACAACCTCATGGCATGCATGGATCAAGTACAACAACCTTGGCAAAATTGAATAACATGTAAACAACTTGTCAGGAACATTTTATAGCAAAAGTAGAGCAAGATTGAGTCATGCTAGGGTACTCCATAATTGCAAATAAAGACACGGATGGATAGACCATAACAATATCCCAAAATCATCCTTAATGAACATGCTCAAAAGAGGCATGGATCACTCTGTAGCAACAAGAATACATGGCATAAAAATATCATCAGGGAAATGACTTAGAAGAATTCTAAGTCCCTGAAATCAGCAACATCTCGAGAGCTACTTTGCATGCTTGTGCTAGTCACCACATTGATCACAAAAATACATGGCATACACCCCTGTAAAGATGGCATGGCATAGCCCAAAACACATCTAGGGCTCAAGTTCATAGGAGGCACACATTAAACATGGCAAAAATGATAAATGTCCATAATCTGTTAAGAATCTGAATCTAACATTACATAGCACTCTTGCAACAGCATTTAGGGCATCAAGATGAACTCCAATGAACATGGTGCAATGGAATTAAATGAAGATCACATGCAGACGAACAATTTGATATATTGCACGCACGAAACGGAGCTACTGATGCAAAGTTATGATGTGATGAACTATGCTAAAAATATTAGGGACTTGGGGGAAAACAAGGTCAACCCTAAATTTCAGATCTAGATCTTGCGACTCGGGCATAGTTCCCGAGGACCGACGGGGTTCTTGCCAGAGGTCTTGCCGGACTTGTTGGAGAAGAGGGAAGCGGTGGCCGGACTTGACTCACCGGCGACAAGGAGCAGGGGAGGCGGCGAGGAGGCGGCACCGGTGGAGCGGCGACCGGTCGGCGGGGAGAGGCGGCCGCGGGCGGAGGAGCTCCAGCAGGCGGGCGGCGGCAGACCATGTCGGCGAGGGTCGCCGGCATGCGGAGGCGGTGAGGTCGGCGGGCGGAGAGGCGAGGTAGCTCGGGCGGAGGCTCTCCCGCGGGCGGCGGCGGCGGAACGAGCCCCGCGGGCCGGATCTGGGCCGCGCGGGAGCGATTTTAGGGTTTGGACTGCGGGAATTTCGGAGGGGAGCACCTATTTATAGGTAGAGGGAGCTAGGAGACTCCAAATGAGGTGCGATTTTTGGCCACGCGATTGTGATCGAACGCCCGACAGGATGGAGGGGGTTTAGGTGGGTTTTGGCCCACTTTGGAGAGGTGATGGGCTGCAACACACACGAGGCCTTTACGGTTCCTCGGTTAACCATTGGAGTATCAAACGAAGTCCAAATGGCACGAAACTTGATAGGCGGTCTACCGGTAGTATACCGAGGCTGCTTGGCAAGTCTCGGTCCAATCCGAGAACGTTTAACACCCGCACACGAAAAAAGGTAAAAGGAGACGTCAGAGGACATAGGAGTGCCGGAATGCAAAACGGACAACGGGGAAAAGGCTCAGATGCATGAGACGAACACGTATGAAAATGTGATGCACATGATGACATGATATGAGATGCATGACAAGGACAAAAAGCAAAACGAAGACAAAACCCAAACATGAGGAAATATCATAACTTAGTGCCGAAAATGGCAAGAGTTGGAATACAAATATGGCAAGCTACATACGGGATGTTACAATTACCTTGATTGGGATTGAGTTGGAGGAACCTTCTCAATGATGTTTCAACTACCATGATAGTTAAATTAAAATCTATTCCTTTATTGTAGGGAAAAATTGGCTTTTCGCAAAAACTATAACTATAGAGCTTTCCACTAGCCAAATATGCATGTAGTGATAGCATTATTCGGTTCTTGCTCTACTGTGTTACTTTGCCAGCATATTCCATGTGTTGACCCATTTTCGGGCTGCAACATATTATGTTGCAGACTTTTCAGATGAGGAGTGAGGTTCGTTAGGTCATTCCCGTGCATCTCATCTATGTCGTTGGAGTTGATGGACTCACTTTATCTTCCAAGCCTTCCGCTGTTATCGTATTAGATGGCCTTAAGCCATATTTATTGTAAGAAGTTCTCTTTGGAGACATTCGATGTAATAAGTGTGTGATTGATACTCTGTTATAAATCCTCAAGTACTGTGTGTGTCAGCATTACCGATCCAGGGATGACAATGAAGCACAGAGACTTGACTGCTTGAGGTCGGGTCGCTACAGTAGCACCTCCCAGTGCCAGCCCGGCGGAGCCCTATCCTGGACATGGGTGCTCTGAAGCAGGACGTCGTCGCAAACGGGTCGATGGCGAGGATGTGGGCCAGGCATCGTCGAGAACAAATGCCACAAAAGTAACATTTTTTAAATGATTGAACTGTGATTTCTTATATGCAAATTCTAAATTTCTATAACTAAAATTATAAGAAACTAAAAAAACATCAATCATCGTGTAATAATTTGAAATTAATCTAATTCATCTAGCTAAAACTAACATTTCTAAAATTTCTAACATTTCTATATAACTAACATTTCTAACATTTCTATATAACTCACATTTACATAACATTATTATATCTAAAACCTTTGACATTATACTATTTGACAAAAAACCTTTGTATAAAAAACAGAAAAAAACCTTTGACACTATAACTAACATTTCTATATACTATTTAACATTAATCTAATCTAATTAATTAATTCATCTAAAACCTTTGTATAAAAAACAGAAAAATTGTGTGTGTCTGTGTGTGCGCGTGTGGGTGCACCTACGGCGTCGGCGGTGCGACGGTTTCGATTGGAGGGAGGAGAGGGGAGAGGGGCTCACAACGCGAGCGAGGTCAAGGCGACGGTGACGGCGAGGTCCAGGCGATGAGGACGACAAGGCGAGGTCCAAGGCGACGGCGTCGGCGAGGCGAGGGGACGGCGATGGGCGGGTGCGGCGACGGGGAGGGGCCGGCGACGGGGGCGGCACGGAGTCAACGGGGACGACGCGACAAGGACGGGGATGGCGCGGAGTCGACGGGGACGGCGCAACGGGAGTGGCGACGGCGCGTGATGGGGCGGCGGCACGATGTCGAAGCAGAGAGAAGTGGGAGATGAGAAACTGTATTTTTTTGAACTGTTTCCTATATAGGAGGCAATTTTAGTACCGGTTGGAGCGACCAACCGGTACTAAAGGCCTGTTTTGGCCAGGCCAAGCGACGGGAAGGGCAGCCCTTTAGTACTGGGTGGTGGCTCCAACCGGTACTAAAGACCACCCCTTTAGTGCCGGTCGGAGCCACCTGATAACCCACAAGTATAGGGGATCGCGACAGTTTTCGAGGGTAGAGTATTCAACCCAAATTTATTGATTTGACACAAGGGGATACAAAGAATATACTCAAGTATAAGCAACTGAGTTGTCAATTCAACCACACCTGGAAACTTAATATCTGCAGCAAAGTATTTAGTAGCAAAGTAATATAATAGTAGTGGTAACGGTAGCAAAATGTAACAGTAGTAAAAGTAATGTTTTTGGTATTTTGTAGTGATGATAGCAATAGCAACGGAAAAGTAAATAAGCGAAGAATAATATATGGAAAGCTCGTAGGCAATGGATCGGTGATGGAGAATTATGCCGGATGTGGTTCATCATGTAACAGTCATAACCTAGGGTGACACAGAACTAGCTCCAGTTCATCAATGTAATGTAGGCATGTATTCCGAATATAGTCATACGTGCTTATGGAAAAGAACTTGCATGACATCTTTTGTCCTACCCTCCTGTGGCAGCAGGGTCCTTATGGAAACTAAGGGATATTAAGGCCTCCTTTTAATAGAGTACCGGAACAAAGCATTAACACATAGTGAATACATGAACTCCTCAAACTACGGTCATCACCGGTAAGTATCCCGATTATTGTCACTTCGGGGTTAACGGATCATAACACATAATAGGTGACTATAGACTTACGAGATAGGATCAAGAACTCTCATATATTGATGATAACATAATAGGTTCAGATCTGAAATCATGGCACTCGGGCCCTAGTGACAAGCATTAAGCATAGCAAAGTCATAGCAACATCAATCTCAGAACATAGTGGATACTAGGTATCAAACCCTAACAAAACTAACTTGATTACATGATAGATCTCATCCAACCCATCACCGTCCAGCAAGCCTACGATGGAATTAGTTACGCACGGTGGTGAGCATCATGAAATTGGTGATGGAGGATGGTTGATGATGACAATGACGACGGATTCCCCTCTTCGGAGCCCCGAACGGACTCCAGGTCAGCCCTCCCGAGAGGTTTTAGGGCTTGGCGGTGGCTCCGTATCGTAAAACGCGATGAATTCTTCTCTCTGATTTTTTTCTCCCCGAAAAACAATATATAGAGTTGGAGTTGGAGTCGGAGGAGCTCCAGGGGGGGCCACGAGGTAGGGGGCAGGCGCGCCCCCACCCTCGTGGGCAGGTGGTGGGCCCCTGGCCTTCATCTTTTGTGAGGATTTTTCATTATTTCTGAAAAGTTGCTCCGTGAAGTTTCAGGTCATTTCAAGAACGTTTGTTTCTGCACATAAATAACACCGTAGCAATTCTGCTGAAAATAGCGTTACTCCGGGTTAGTTCCATTCAAATCATGCAAGTTAGAGTCCAAAACAAGGGCAAAAGTGTTTGGAAAAGTAGATACGACGGAGACGTATCAACTCCCCCAAGCTTAAACCTTTGCTTGTCCTCAAGAAATTCAGTTGATAAACTGAAAGTGATAAAGAAAAACTTTTACAAACTCTATTTGCTCTTGTTGTTGTAAATATGTAAAGCCAGCATTCAAGTTTTCATCAAAGATTATAACTAACCACATTCACAATAACGTTAGGTCTCATGTTTACTCATATCAATGGCATAATCAACTAGCGAGCAATAATAATAAATCTCGGATTACAACACTTTCTCAAAACAATCATAATATGATATAACAAGATGGTATCTCGCTAGCCCTTTCTGAGACCGCAAAACATAAATGCAGAGCACCTTTAAAGACCAAGGAATGACTAGACATTGTAATTCATGGTAAAAGAGATCCAGTCAAGTCATACTCAATGTAAACTAACAGTAATGGATGCAAATGACAGCGGTGTTCCCCAACTGGTGATTTTTAATAAGAAGATGATGACTCAACATAAAAGTAAATAGATAGGCCCTTCACAGAGGGAAGCAGGGATTTGTAGAGGTGCCAGAGCTCGATTTTGAAACAGAGGTGAATAATATTTTGAGCGGTATACTTTCATTGTCAACATAACAACCAAGAGATGGCAATATCTTCCATTCTACACACATTATAGGCGGTTCCCAAACAGAATGGTAAAGTTTATACTCCCCCTTCCACCAACAAGCATCAATCCATGGCTTGCTCGAAACAACGAGTGACTCCAACTAACAAGAGTCCCAGGGGGAGTTTTGTTTGCAATTATTTTGTTTTAGTTTGCATAAAGCATGGGAGTGGGCAATCCGGTGACCAGCCATTTATCTCGTGAGTGAGGAGCGGAGTCCACTCCTCTTGAGAATAACCCGCCTAACATGGAAGATACAGACAGCCCTAGTTGATACATGAGCTATTCGAGAATACAAAATAGGATATTTATTTGAAGGTTTAGAGGTTGGCACGTACAAATTTACTTGGAACGGCAGGTAGATATCATATATAGGTCGGTATGGTGGACTCATATGGAATAACTATGGGGTTTATGGAGTTGGATGCACAAGCAGTATTCCCGCTTAGTACAAGTGAAGGCTAGCAAAAGACTGGGAAGCGACCAGCTAGAGAACGACAATAGTCATGAACATGCATTAATATTAATCAACACCGAATGCAAGCATGAGTAGGATATAATCCACCATGAACATAAATACCGTGAAGGCTATGTTGATTTTGTTTCAACTACATGCGTGAACATGCGCTAAATCAATTCACTTAAATCATTCAGAGGAGGATACCACCCTATCATACCACATCATAACCATTTTAATAGCATGTTGGCATGCAAGGTAAACCATTATAAGCTCCTAGCTAATCAAGCATGGCACAAGAAACTATGATCTCTAGTTGTCATTGCAAACATGTTTATCCATAATAGGCTGAATCAAGAATGATGAACTAATCATATTTACAAAAACAAGAAAGGTCGAGTTCATACCAGCTTTTCTCACCTCAGCCAGTCCATCATATATCGTCATAATTGCCTTTCACTTGCACGACCGAATGATGTGAATAATAATAGTAGTGCACGTGCATTGGACTAAGCTGGAATCTGCAAGCATTCAATAAACAGGAGAAGACAAGGCAATATGGGCTCTTTTGTCAGATCAACAATAATGCATATAAGAGCCGCTTCAACAATTTAATTATGGTCTTCTCCTATCGACCCCTAAAGAAAAGAAAAGAAATAAAACTATTTACACGAGAAAGCTCACAACAAGCAAAAGAAGAACATGAAATATTTTGGGGTTTTCTTTTTAATTACTACTACAAGCATGGAATATTAAACTAATTAAAAGCTACAACTAATTTTTTTTGTTTTTCTTAAGGTTTATCAAACACACAAGAAGAAAGCATAAAAAGGAACATAAACTAGCATGGGTGATACAATGAAAAAGTATGAGCACCGACATTTAGCAATGAGTGTGTGAACATAAATGTAATGTCGGTGGGAAATACGTACTCCCCCAAGCTTAGGCTTTTGGCCTAAGTTGGTCTATGGCCACGGCTGGCCTGGCGGATATCCATAATAATAGTTGGGGTCGTACTGAGATGCAGCAGCTATCGCCTCCTGAGCTGCAGCGTGGCGACGAGCGGCCTCCGCCCCCCTCTCGTACTCATCCGCCTCCTCTCTGGTAATAACATATCTTCCTTTTGCCTGATAATCAAAGAAGGCAGGAGCAGGGAGAGTAATATGGACGGCATGGCGTCTGTCAAAGATTAAACGATAGTGGAAAGGTGATACATTCCACTCGACAAACTGGTAGTGAACCATAGCATTAAAGTCTAGGTAAGTAGGGGTAATTCAATATCATCTTCGTGTATGGCTACACCAAGAAAATTAGCTATGCGGGTTGCATAAATTCCACCAAAGAAATCTCCATTAAATCTATTAATATGCAACCTACGTGCAACAATGGCTCCCAAATTATAAGATTTGTCTTCTAACACAGCACTCCTAAGAATACTGAGGTCAGGGACACACATGTGACATGCCTCATCTTTACCATTAATGCATCTACCTATGAAGAGAGCAAAATAATGTATAGCGGGAAAGTGAATGCTCCCTATGGTAGCTTGTGTTATATCTCTAGATTCTCCCACAGTTATACTAGCAAGAAAATCTCTAAATTCAGATTTGCGAGGATCCCTTATACTACCCCATTGTGGAAGTTTGCAAGCAGTGGTAAAATCCTCTAAGTCCATGGTGTAAGAATTATCATAAAGATCAAACAGGACAGTTGGAGAATTACGTGAAGATGAAAATTCAAACCTCCTCACAAAGGAACTAGTGAGATAGTGATACTGGATGCACTTTTCTTCCTCGAAGCTCACAAGATCGGCGTTATGCAAATATGTGTTAAATTCTTATTTAATTCCCGCTTGATCCATAAAATTTTCCGAAGGCCATTCACAAGGACGCACTGGAGCGTCTCTTGGTGGCTCTTCATCAGCATCACGCATTGCAAGCCTGGGTCCTTGCTTCCTTGAAGAACCACCTTGGAACATTTTCCTAAGCATATTTCTTCCTCTGAAAAATTTCTGAAATTTTTAGTAACTTCAAAATAAAAGTAAACCAAACTCAATAATATTGATAGCAACTACTCATACAAGTGCCTAGAGCCTATATCATGCATCAAAACTACTTTTGGCCATATAAATTTGACATGCAGGCTCAAGAACATGGTCACCTAGGCAACAAAAATTTGCAATGAATAAAGCACTAGAACAAAAACTAATTGGACCAATGGAGGAGACACATACCAAGGAACAATCTCCCCAAGCAGTTTTGTGAGAGGTGCCTTGAGCAAGGAGATCAAAAATGGCAGGAAAACGAGCTTGGACTCGGGTTTGAGCTGGTTATTCGTGTTCGGGGGAGGAAGAAGGAGTGTGTGGGTGAAAGGATAAGTGGAGGAGGGCCACCATGGGCCCACGAGGCAGGGGGTGTGCCCCTAACCCTCATGGCCAGGTGCCAGCTCCTTCTGATGTGTTCTCAGTGCCAAATATTCTCAAATATTCCAGAAAAAATCATATTTAAATTTCAGGGCATTTGGAGAACTTTTATTTTCAGGGTATTTTTATATTGCATGGATAATCAGATAACAGACAGAAAAATACTATTTTTATTTTATTTCATGTAAATAACAGAAAGTAAAAGTGGGGTATAGAAGGTTGTGCCTTCTAGTTTCATCCATCTCATGATCATCAAAAGGAATCCACTAACAAGGTTGATCAAGTCTTGTTAACGAACTCATTCCGAATAACATGGAACCGGAGAAATTTTGAATAACACTATGTTACCTCAACACAGATATGCACATCCCCAATAATAAGAATATCATATTGCTTCTTGACAGTAGAAAGAGAAATTCAAAACCTCCAAATATAATCAATGGAATTTTTCCAATAGAGTTGATACTATGAACTTGAGGTTGTTTCCTCGGAAAGTGTACCGTAAGCTCATTACCAATAACATGAAAAGTGGCATTGCCTTTAGTGCAATCAATAACAGCCCCTGTAGTATTCAAAAAGGGTCTTCCAAGAATAATAGACATACTATTGTCCTCAGGAATATCAAGAATAACAAAGTTCGTTAAAATAGTAACGTTTGCAACTACAACAGGCACATCCTCACAAATACCGACAGGTATAGCGGTTGATTTATCAGCCATTTGCAAAGATATTTCAGTAGGTGTCGACTTATTCAAATCAAGTCTACGATATAAAGAGAGAGGCATAACACTAACACTGGCTCCAAGATCACATAAAGCAGTTTTAACATAGTTTCTTTTAATGGAGCATGGTATAGTAGGTACACCGGGATCTCCAAGTTTCTTTGGTATTCCACCCTTAAAAGTATAATTAGCAAGCATGGTGGAAATTTCAGCTTTCGGTATCTTTATTTTATTTGTAATAATATGTTTCATGTACTTAGCATATGGATTGGTTTTGAGCATATCAGTTAATCGCATACGAAAAAAGATAGGTCTAATCATTTCAGCAAAGCGCTCAAAATCCTCATCATCCTTTTTCTTGGATGGTTTGGGAGGAAAAGGCATGGGTTTCTGAACCCAAGGCTCTCTTTCCTTACCGTGTTTCCTAGCAACAAAGTATTTCTTATCATAACATTGATTCTTTGATTGTGGGTTATCAAGATCAACAGCAGGTTCCATTTCTATATCATTATCATAACTAGGTTGGGCATCATCATGAACATTATCATTGAGATTATCACTAGTTTCAGGTTCATTACCAGATTGTGTTTTAGCATGAGAGATAGAAATATCATTTGGATTCTCAGGTGTTTCAGCAATAGGTTCACTAGAAGCATGCAAAGTCCTATCATTTTTATTTTTCTTCCCTTTAGAAGGACTAGGTGCATCCACATTATTTCTCTGAGAATCTTGCTCAATTCTCTTAGGGTGGCCTTCGGGATACAAAGGTTCCTGAGTCGTTCTACCACCTCTAGTCATAACTCTAACAGCATTATCATTATTCTTAGTATTCAATTCATTGAGCAAATCATTCTCAGCTTTAAGTACTTGTTCTACTTGAGTGGTAACCTTAGAAGCATGTTTACTAATAAGTTTAAGTTCACCTTTGACATTAGCCATATAATCACCCAAGTTTTCACGCATATTTAAATTGTATTTAAATTGTCTACCAAAATAAGCATTAAAATCTTCTTGTTTAGCCATAAATTTATCAAACTCATCTAAGCATGGGCTAGCAAACTTAGTAAATGGGGTTTCAGCTTTATCATATCTATAGAGAGAATTTACCTTTACTACATGTGTCGGGTTATCAAGACCATGAGTTTCTTCAATAGATAATAGATTAAGATCATATGTTTCTTCAACAGGCGGTAAATTAATACCGTGTATTTCTTTTATAGGAGGTACATTCTTAACATCTTCAGCTTTAATACCTTTTTCTTTCATAGATTTCTTTGCCTCTTGCATATCTTCAGGACTGAGAAATAGAATACCCCTCTTCTTCGGAGTTGGTTTAGGGATAGGCTCAAGAATTGGCTCTAGAGGTGTCCAATTATTTTCATTTGTCAACATATTATTCAATAGAATTTCAGCTTCATCTGGTGTTCTTTCCCTGAAAACAGAACCAGCACAACTATCCAGGTAATCTCTGGAAGCATCGGTTAGTTCATTATAAAAGATATCAAGTATTTCATTTTTCTTTAGAGGATGATCAGGTAAAGCATTAAGTAATTGGAGAAGCCTCCCCCAAGCTTGTGGGATACTCTCTTCTTCAATTTGCACAAAATTATATATATCCCTTAAAACAGCTTGTTCTTAGGAGCAGGGAAATATTTAGCAGAGAAGTAATAAATCATATCCTGGGGACTACGCACACAACTAGGATCAAGAAAATTAAACCATATATTAGCATCACCCTTTAATGAGAACGGAAATATTTTAAGGATATAAAAGTAATGAGTTCTCTCATCATTAGTGAACAGGGTGGCTATATCATTTAATTTAGTAAGATGTGCCACAACAGTTTCAGATTCATAGCCATGAAAAGGATTAGACTCAACCAAAGTAATTATATCAGGATCAACAGAGAATTCATAATCCTTATCAGTAACACAGATAGGTGAAGTAGCAAAAGCAGAGTCAGGTTTCATCCTAGCATTTAGAGATTGCATATTCCATTTAGCTAATAACCTTTTGAGTTCATATCTATCTTTGCAAGCTAAAATAGCTAAAGAAGCTTCTTTATCAAAAACATAACCCTCGGGAATAACAGGCAAGTCTTCATCATCAATTTCATCAGTATTATCAGATTCAATATTTTCAATCTCTCTAGCCCTAGCAAGATGTTCGTCAAGAAATTCACCAAGTGGCACAGTAATATCAAGCATAGAAGTAGTTTCATCATAAGTATCATGTATAGAAGAAGTGGCATCATCAATAACATGCGACATATCAGAATGAATAGCAGAAGCAGGTTTGGGTGTCGCAAGCTTACTCAAAACAGAAGATGAATCAAGTGCAGAGCTAGATGGCATTTCCTTACCTCCCCTCGTAGTTGAGGGATAAATCTTGGTTCTTCTATCTTTCAAGTTCTTCATAATGATAAGCAGATATATATCCCAAGTGACTCAAAGAATAGAGATATTCTCCCCGGCAACAGCGCCAGAAAATAGTCTTGATAACCCACAAGTATAGGGGATGCAACAGTTTTCGAGGGTAGTGTATTCAACCCAAATTTATTGATTCGACACAAGGGGAGCCAAAGAATATTCTCAAGTATTAGCAGCTGAGTTGTCAATTCAACCACACCTGGAAACTTAATATATGCAGCAAAGTATTTAGTAGAAAAGTAATATGATAGTAGTGGTAACGGTAGCAAAAGGTAACAGTAGTAAAAGTAATGTTTTTGGTATTTTGTAGTGATGATAGCAATAGCAACGGAAAATTAAATAAGCGGAGAACAATATATGCAAAGCTCGTAGGCAATGGATAGGTGATGGAGAATTATGTTGGATGCGGTTCATCATGTAATAGTCATAACCTTGGGTGACACAGAACTAGCTCTAGTTCATCAATGTAATGTAGGCATGTATTTCGAATATAGTCATACATGCTTATGGATAAGAACTTGCATGATATCTTTTGTCCTACCCTCCTGTGGCAGCAGGGTCCTTACGGAAACTAAGGGATATTAAGGCCTCCTTTTAATAGAGTACCGAAAATAAGCATTAACACATAGTGAATACATAAACTCCTCAAACTACGGTCATCACCGGTAAGTATCCCGATTATTGTCACTTCGGGGATAACGGATCATAACACATAATAGGTGACTATAGACTTGGAAGATAGGATCAAGAACTCTCATATATTGATGAAAACATAATAGGTTCAGATCTGAAATCATGGCACTCGGGCCCTAGTGACAAGCATTAAGCATAGAAAAGTCATATCAACATCAATCTCAGAACATAGTGGATACTAGGGATCAAACCCTAACAAAACTAACTCAATTACATGATAGATCTCATCCAACCCATCACCGTCCAGCAAGCCTACGATGGAATTACTCATGCATGGCGGTGAGCATCATGAAATTGGTGATGGAGGATGGTTGATGATGACGATGGCGACGGATTCCCCTCTCTGGAGCCTCGAACGGACTCCAGATCAGCCCTCCCGAGATGTCTTAGGGCTTGGCGGCGGCTCCGTATCGTAAAACACGATGAATTCTTCTCTCTGATTTTTTCTCCCCGAAACACAATATATAGAGTTGGAGTTGGAGTCGGAGGAGCTCCAGGGGCCCACGAGGTAGGGGCAGGCGCGCCCCCCACCCTCGTGGACAGGTGGTGGGTCCCCTGGCCTTCATCTTTTGCGAGGATTTTTTATTATTTTTGAAAAGTGGCTCCGTGAAGTTTCAGGTCATTCCGAGAACGTTTGTTTCTGCACATAAGTAACACCATAGCAATTCTGCTGAAAACAACGTCAGTCCGGGTTAGTTCCATTCAAATCATGCAAGTTAGAGTCTAAAACAAGGGCAAGAGTGTTTGAAAAAGTAGATACAACGGAGACGTATCACCACCACCCGGTACTAAAGGTCGTGCGCTGCTAGGCGAGGGGCACAGAAGTTTAGTCCCACCTCGCTAGCCGAGGGGCACCCGCACATGCTTATAGGCCCTGTCGCCGCTGCTGTCTCGAGCTCATCTCTAAAGCAGGCCTTCTGGGCCTACCTCTGCTGTAATGCCCTGTTGGGCCTACTGGGCTAGCGGGCCTACATCCTGTCCTAACTAGAGGTTGGGTTTCTAGTCGTATGCAGGCCACTATGGCCTAGTAGGCGGGCTTTTTTATTTAGTTTTTTCTTTTTTCTGCTTTGTTTATTTCTGAGTTGTTTTTTGCTGTATTTAGAATTTATTTGTGTATATTTTTCCTTAAGTTCAAAAGATTACAAACTTTCTATTAGTGCCAGTAGTTTTCAAATTTGAATAGTTTAAATTTGAATTATTTGAAATTTGTCTGAATCACTAGTTTGTGAATACCTTAACTTTAAAAATAGATTTTTCAGTGATTCTTTTTCCTTATGTTTAATATTAGTGTGTTTTATCATTTTGATACCATGCCAACTTTCAACCTTTTCAGAGTTCATTTGAAGTGTTTTTCAATTTTAGGGTCATTTAGTTGAAATAAATCAGTAAATGCATGAAAGAATTTGTTTGCACATAAAATTTCTTCGCCTTTCAAATGCCAAAAGACATAAGTACCCTAACTATTACAAAGATTCCCTCCGGCTTGTTTGAAGCGGGACTTTCCCGATATATAAGTCCGAAAACTCACTAGAGAAGAAAAGTGATGACAGTGAAGCCAATCACATCCCAGAGTGGGATATTTGGGTGTGAAACTCTTTCTTCACGTGTGTCCCTTTGCACCGTAACCATGGACAATATTCATCATTTAACTGGATGCTCGGGTCAATATTCACTATGAATGGAGCAATTCCATCAAACTTTTCATAATCTTCTGACATGTTTGTCTTGGCATCCACTCCCATGATGTTTCTTTTCCCTGAAGGAACTATGTGGCGCTTTGGATCATTGTATCATGCATTCGCTTCCTTATCTTTTCTTTTTCTCGGCTTGGTAGACATGTCCTTCACGTAGAAAACCTGCGCCACAACATTGGCTAGGACGAATGGTTCGTCTGCATACGCAAGATTGTTGAGATCCACTGTTGTCATTCTGTACTGCGGGTCTTCCGTTACCCCTCCTCGTGTCATATTGACCCATTTGCACCGAAACAAAGGGACCTTCAAACCACATCCATAGTCAAGTTCCCATATGTCCTCTATGTAACCATAATATGTTTCCTTTCCCGTCTTGGTTGCTGCATCAAAGCGGACACCGCTGTTTTGGTTGGTGCTCTTCTTATCTTGGGTGATCGTGTAAAATGTATTCCCATTTATCTCGTACCCTTTGAAAGTCATTATATTCGAAGATGGTAACTGGGACAGCAAGTACAGGCCATCATCAATAGCGGCATCATGCATGGCACGTGTCTGCAACCAACCGGCGAAAGTCCCCGTTTGTTCACGTGTAATCCAGTCGTCGGACTGCTCCGGGTGTTTGGAGCGTAGAAAATTCTTGTGTTCCTCCATATACGGAGCCACCAAGGCAGAATTTTGTAGAACTGTGTAGTGTGCTTGAGTGAGAGAATGCCCATCCATACATATTATTTGATCCCCTCCTAGCGTACCTTTTCCATCCAGTCTACCCTTATGTCGCGATTCAGGAACACCAATCGGCTTAAGGTCAGGAATAAAGTCAATACAAAACTCAATGACCTTCTCATTTTCATGGCCCATGGAGATGCTTCCTTCTGGCCTAGCACGTTATGAACATATTTCTTTAAGACTCCCATGAACCACTCAAAGGGGAACGTATTGTGTAGAAATACAGGACCCAAAATGTTAATCTCTTCGCATAGGTGAACTAGGACATGCATCATGATGTTGAAGAAGGATGGTGGGAACACCAACTCGAAACTGACAAGACATTGCACTAAATCATTCTCTAACCTTGGTATGATTTCTGGATCGATTACCTTCTGAGAGATTGCATTGAGGAATGCACATAGCTTCACAATGGCTAACCGAACGTTTTCCGGTAGAAGCCCCCTCAATGCAACCGGAAGCAATTGCGTCATAATCACGTGGCAGTCATGAGACTTTAGGTTCTGGAAATTTTTCTCTGCCATATTTATTATTCCCTTTATATTCGACGAGAAGCCAGACGGTACCTTCATACTGAGCAGGCATTCAAAGAACATTCCCTTCTCTTCTTTGGTAAGAGCATAGCTGGCATGACCTTATGTATGTCGCATTTTCCGTGCATACGTTGTTGGTCCTCCCATGCCTCCGGTGTATATTTTGTCTTCCCATACACGCCCAAGAAGCCAAGCAGGGTCACACAAATATTCTTCATCCCGTGCATCACGTTGATTGCAGAGCGGACCTCTAGGTTTTTCCAATAGGACAGGTCCCAAAATATAGATTTCTTCTTCCACATGGGTGCGCGTCTGTCAGCGTCATTCGGAACAGGTTGTCCACCAGGACCCTTTCCAAAGATTACCTTCAAATCCTTGACCATATCATGTACATCAGCATCAGTACGGTGGCGAGGCTTCGTCCGGTGATCCGCCTCACCTTTGAAATGCTTGCCTTTCTTTCTTACGGGATGCCTACTCGGAAGAAATCGACGATGTCCCAGGTACACATTCTTCCTACAATTATCCAAATATATAATGTCGGTATCATCCAAGCTGCGCGTGCATGCGTGGTATCCCTTGTTTGTCTGTCCTGAAAGGTTACTGAGAGCAGGCCAATCATTGATGGTCATGAACATCAACACCTTTAGGTCAAATTATTCATGTTGTGCTTATCCCACGCACGTACAACTATTCCATTCCATAGCTATAAGAGTTCTTCAACTAATGGCCTTAGGTACACATCAATGTCATTGCCTAGTTGCTTAGGGCCTTGGATGAGCACTGGCATCATAATGAACTTCAGCTTCAAGCACAACCAAGGAGGAAGGTTATACAAACAGAGAGTCACAGGCCAGGTGCTATGGTTGCTGCTTTGCTCCCCAAAAGGACTAATGCCATATGCACTTAGACCAAACCATACATTCCTTGCATCACCTGCAAACTCCTTCCTACACTTTCTCTCTATTTTTCTCCACTGCGACCCGTCAGCGGGTACTCTCAACTTTCCGTCTTTCTTACGGTATTCTATGTGCCATCGCGTCGCCTTTGCATGCTCTTTGTTTAGGAAAAAATGTTTCAACCATGATATTATAGGAGCATACCACATCACCTTGGCAGGAATCTTCTTCCTGGGGCGCTCGCCCTCAACATCACCAGGGTCATCACGGCTGATCTTGTAGCACAATGCACCGCATACCGGGCACGCGTTCAAATCCGCGTACTCACTGTGGTAGAGGATGCAGTCATTAGGGCATGCATGTATCTTCTGCACCTCTAACCCTAGAGGCCAGACAGCCTTCTTTGCTTCATACGTACTCTTGGGCAATTCGTTGTCCTTTGGAAGCATCTTCTTTAACTTTACCAGCAACTTTCCAAATGCCTTGTCGGATACACCATTCTCTGCTTTCCATTGCAGTAATTCTAGTTTCGTGCCCAGCTTTTTATTGTCAGTTTTGCAATTCGGGTACAACAATTTCTTGTGATCCTATAACATGCACTACAACTTCTTCTACTGCTTTGCACTTGCGCAGTTTCTCTCTGCATCGGCAATGGCCCGACCTAGATCATCAGTTGGCTCAGCTGATGCCTCTTGTTCAGCTTCTTCCCGCATTGCCGGCTCAGCTTCTTCCCCCATTGTTGTATCATCGTATTCAGGGACCCATGGCCAGGATAGCTATCGTCATCCTCTTATTCTTCATTTTCTTCCATCATAACCCCTCTTTCTCCTTGCTTGGTCCAAACAATATAGTGGGGCATGAAACCGGACTCAAATAGGTGGACGTGAATGGTTCTTGAGTTAGAGTAATTGTGATCATTCTTACAGCCAGCACATGGACAAGGCATAAAACCATCCGCCCGCTTGTTTGCCTGAGCCGCAATCAGAAAAGTATGCATGCCCTCAACGAACTGGGGAGAGCATCGGTCATCTTACATCCATCGCCGGCTCATCTTCATTACACAACACCGAATAGACCAAATTAATACAAGTTCATACAATACTTATTCTCATAAAGCAAACATATAAATAACTCTCTAGCTAAAGAATTTAAATGCAACAACAAATACGATCAAGATCGCAACTAAGGTAACAATTGATCCAACAGCATAATGATATCAAGCCTGAAAGTGCGTTATATCGACTAGAGGGGGGTGAATAGGCGATTTTTATGAAATTCTTCACTAAGGAATTTGCCGGTGAGGAAATTCCTTAGCGAAGAACTACTAGCAGCGGAATAAGTACTCAAAAGTAAACACAACAGAATACAAGCCTAGTCATCATGATGAAATGAAGACAGGCACAGAGTACACGAAGTGTAATCACAGGATAACACAGGATGAAGACAAACAGACTGAAGAAATTGAACTGAGGAAATTGAGAAAGTCTTCAGTTAGAGTCTTCGAACACAGATATGAACAAACATACAGCACAGTTACGAGGAAATGAAAGCGTTGAGGAAATAGAACCAGTAAGCTCGGTGAAGACAATGATTTGGTAGACCAGTTCCAACTGCTGTCTCAGTTGTACGTCTGGTTGGAGCGGCTGAGTATTTAAACTCGAGGACACACAATCCCGGACACCCAGTCAAGGACACTTAGTCCAAGACACCCAGTCCTCACCGTATTTTCCTTGAACTAAGGTCACACAGACCTCGTCCAATCACTCGTGGTAAGTCTTCAGGCGACTTCCAAACCTTCACAAACTTGGTCACCCGGTGATCCACAATTCCTCTTGGATGCTCTAGACCATGACGCCTAACCATCTGGAAGAAGCATAGTCTTCAAAGGTAACAAGCGTCAGATCCACTCAGGATCAATCTTTTCAGTGATGCTCAATCACTTGGGGTTTGTAGGTGTTTGGGTTTGGGGTTTTTGGTTTTTCCTCACTTGATGATTTTTGCTCAAAGTCCTCGAAGGATGGGTTGCTCTCAAATGACAAGTGTCAGTTTCTCTCGGAGTAGCCAACCAGCTGGTGGTTGTAGGGGGCGGCTATTTATAGCCTAGGGAGCAGCCCAACATGATAAGACATAAATGCCCTTCAATGATATGACCGTTAGGTGGATAGATATTTTGGAACAGCTGGCGCATAGCACAGCAACGGTCAGAATTTTGAGTAGCAAAATCCTCAGGGCTATCATGTTCCTCACTATGTAGGCAATCCGCACTGGCGAATTCCTAACTCCTTAGTCAGGAAAAATTCCTCAGAGACCAGAAGAACTTCATCTTTGTCACTGAAGAAATTGACTGAACTGTATGAGATTTCCAATGGCTTCACTCAAAGGGATTGGTAGGTGTAGGATTTTGAGTTGAGCATCACATGGAAATTTTTCCTTAGTATTTCCTCGACCCCCTTTAACAGTACGGTGTTTTCTATGACTCAAGAAAGAGAAAACAAAACTATGAAAACGAAAGTCTTCAAGCTTCATATTCCTCGCATGAATATCAAGTCTTCACGGACACACCAATTTCTTCACTTTCAAAGTCTTCATGAAAGTCTTCAGAAATACCAAAATCTTCAGTCGAAGATATTCATTTTTAGGGTTCGACTTTTCCTGTAAATATAAAACTCCTCATAGACTTATAGACCTGTGCACACTCACACACGCATTAGTCCCTTAACCTATAAGTCTTCAATACACCAAAATCACTAAGGGGCACTAGATGCACTTACAATCTCCCCCTTTTTGGTGATTGATGACAATATAGGTTAAGTTTTCAACGGGGATAAACATATGAAGTGTAAATACTGATATTGAGGAATTTGATTGCAAGATATAGAAGAACTCCCCCTGGAGATGTGCATAGTGAGGAATTTGCTTTTGAAGCAATGCACACTTGAAGAGTTGAATCATGGAGATCTCCCCCTATATCTTGTAATTCATACACACATTTAACATATAATATGAAGAATTTGAAATGCATGATGAAATATGGTGCCTGATGAAATTCAGCATGCGTGCAATAATATTAACGAGGAATAAGCACGCAGAATAGAGTATTAGAGCATAGTGCATCAAAAGTATCAGAGCACCATCGGGTTTAAGACTACAACTCGATCCAATAAAGTTTCAGAAGAACGAGAGTTGTAACTTAGCAAAGAAAACGTTATATATGGTAGACCCGCTTGAAGACTAACTCAAATTTCTCCCCCTTTGTCATCAAATGACCAAAAGGATCGAAACTGAGGACTAACGCCCCTGAAGATAATCATGTTGATGAAGGAGCACCAGCGTTGTTGGGGTCGTTGGTTGATTTAGGGCCTGCCGTAGTGTCATCCAAATCTTCATGTTCATCAGTGTCGCGCGATGAAGAATATGAGCTGGCCACCAGAGAAGGAACCTTGACCTTCTCGAATTTCTTCGGTGGAGGTGCAGACCAGTCAAAATCTTCATTAAGACCCATGTTCTTCAGATCTTCTTCACCATACAGATGTGACAGGATTGCCCAGGTGCGACCGAAGACTTGATGGAGGTAGTAGTGGTTTTTCTTCACTTCATTGTGTGTGGCAGTCATATTGTGAAGAAGTGAACCAAACTGACGCTTAACCCATTTGTGATTTTGATCCACCTTCTGGTGAAGACTAAGCAAAAGTTCACGGTCAGTCATCACGCGCGGAGCAGTGCCTTGAGGAGTGGACTTGGGAGCATTGGCAGAGTCATATGTGGCATAGTCATCATTGGTGGAATAAGATGCAGCTTTGCGAAACTGACCATCCAATGGACAAATGCCTTCATCAATTATAGCTGGTGCCTTGCCCTTTCCATCAACTGAGGAATATGTCTGCTTGAGAACTTCAATTGGGGGCAAGTAGCTAAGTTGATTCTGAAAATCAGCTTTGTAGTTGAGTGAAGTCCTTGTCCTAAGGAATCTCATGATCCAAGGTGCATAAGGCTTCAGCTCAAACGGAGACAGTGCAACATTGGCCATAGTCCTCACGAAGAAATCGTGATAATTGACAGGAATTCCATGAACGATGTTGAATACCAGATTCTTCATGATGCCGACAATTTCCTCATCAGATGAGTCGTGGCCTTTGATAGGACCGATTGTCCTTGTAAGGATACGATAGACAGTTCTGGGCACGTACAGCAATTCCTTCACGAGGAATTTGGTTCGTGGTGCCTGACCTGGTTTCAAAGGCTTCATCAGCACTTGCATGTAATGATGTGTGAGCTCAGGTTCACTGTAGATGCAACGAGCTTCTTCAAGGGGAGGACTGAGTGGTAGAGCACGAAGAAATTCAGAGGCTGGTGCAGTGTAGTGAGTGTTTTCAGACATCCAGTCCAGCACCCATGAATTCACATCTTCAGCATCTCCGGTGATGTGCAGCGTTGCATAGAATTGAAGAATCAGTTCTTCATTCCAATCGCAGATGTCAGAGCAAAAGTTGAGCAGTCCAGCGTCGTGAAGAACACTGAGGACTGGTGTGAAGCACGGCAGAGATTCCATATCCACGTGAGGAATATGCTCATGGTAGAAAATCTTCTCCTTGTTGAACAGCACTAAGGAATAGAAATTGGCTTGACTAGCAGCCCAGAAATGCCTCTTCCTAATGCGAGCAGAGTCATATGGGTTGTAATCTTCGAAGAATACGTGCTTGCCGAAGAAATCATCAGCCTTGAACTTTTGCTTGCGTGAGAATGGATCCTTTGGCTTCGGCAGAGGAGTGTCAGTGAGTTGCATCACGACCTCAGGAATCTGAATCACAGGTTCTTCAGGCTGAGGAATGTCTGGTTCCTCCTCAGTGGCAGTCTACGTAGTTGGTTGTTCAGCAGCAGCAGTTTCTTCAGCGCTAGTGGCTGGAATTTCCTCATGGACTGATGCAGTGGGATGAATTTCTTTAGAGCCCATGTGAACAGTTTGTGTGGGGACTGAGGAATTTTCTGTAGAGGGGTGAACATTGGAGAGTTTAGATGCTGACTTTCCCAGAATTCATCACTGATGAAGGGTGTGGAGTAGCCAATGTCCACATCTTCATCTTCCATTTCTTCAACGCCAGCCTCTTCAGCTGTGAACTGAGGCATAGGCGAGGAGATGATAGGTGTTGAAGGGATCACATCCACTTCAATTTCTTCATCCAATGGTTCAGACAAAGCAGCAGAATGAGTTTCTTCATCAGATCCGCTGGGGATCACATATTCTTCATCAAAAGGAACAAGGTCCTTTGATGGCCTGGTTGAGATGGGAACAGCATCAATCGGATGTGCAAATGAGCTTGTCATAGGCTTCATTTTCTTTGGAGCTAAGGAATCTGAAGCAGCTGATGCTTTCCTTTTCTTCACTGCAGCACGCTCTGCAGCCTTGGTCTTCTTCACATCTAATGCAGATGGAAGGATTGGAGTTGAAGTTGGTGCAGGAGCAGCTGAGGAATCTGGTTGATTTTCTTCAGGCACAACTGATGCAGTTGCCCTGATTTCTTCAGTTTCTTCAGGCGCACCACTAGTGGATGCCCTGGCAATTTCTTCAGTGGCTGGAATGCAGTCATCAGCCCTGGAACTCACATTTTCTTCAGCAGCCTGATTTTCATCAGCGGTGCTGGCATGTTCTTCAGTCGGCTGAGCAGATGCTTCAGCCTAAGGAATTTCTTGTTGCGTTGGGGCAGCAACATTTGAAGTGAACTGTTCAGTTATCTTTACAAATCTAACTTTGGCTCCTTGCCAATCAGCATAGTAGGCTTGGAAGTCATCGATGAGGGTTTTGATTTCAGATTGGATTTTTACAAGTTCATCACTTGTCATAGTGACAACATTGTTCTTTAGATATTTCTCCTTCCTGTACTGCGCTTTCTTGATCTGCCTGGCCTTCTCAAATTTCCACTTTTCTTCTTGAATGAAGTGGGTCAGCATGTGACTTTGGCCAGGAGTCATCTTGAAGTCAGGCATGGGAGTGTTGGGGTCCTTGTGCCAAACATCAATGTAGTCGAGGATCAACTTGGGATCCAAAAGCAGTGGCACAGGTGTGCCTTTGGCTCTAGCGACCCTAACTTGTCTGTCTTTGATGATTTCTGCAAGTTCATCATCATCAGCTTCATCTTCTTCAGGTGGCTCTTGGAAGGTGACATGTTTCTTTTGAGGACTTAGGCGTGGACCTCGTCCAGCAGTGGCCTTTGTGTTCAGCAGTGAGGGGCAGCTGAGGAACTTGGTGCAACCGAGGAACTAGCTGAGACACCTGAGGCAATGGAGATGTCGGCAGTCCTTTGGCACGAAGCAATATACACACGTGCTGAGGATTTGGTCGGAACAGCTGAAGGCTTTGGCGGAGGAGCTGAGGACTTTGGAGGAATAGGAGCAGAATGAGGAATTGGCCGTGAGGGCTTTGAGGATTCTGGTCGTGAGGGCATTGCTGAGGACGCACTTGGCTTGTGCGTAGGCTTCTTCGACATACCCTTCTTTGGCTTGACAGCAAGGACCTCAGCAGAGGCAGCAGTAGCAGAGTCTTCATTGAATTTCCTCACTGCTTCTCTGGCTTGCTTAGCCAGCTTGGCTTGGCGCTTGGCCCAATCATTAGGATAGTCCTCATCGCGCTTGAGGCTGGTGGGATCAGCAATTTGGCCAAGTGCCAATGGAGCTCTTGGGCATGGAGGATTGAGTGTGAATTTCTTCATGTACTTAGGAGTGACATATCTGTACTCCCTCCATTCTCTTGCCCATCTCCTCTCTATCTTCTGAATGCGCACTTTGCGCTCATTCTTGGTTTCCTCAGGAGGTGTGCAGTACCCAGCATATATGTCATCAGAGATTTCAAACGTTGTATTTACCTCAAGCCTCTTTCCTCCCTTCTGTGGCTTCTTACCGTCAGCCATTTTCTTCAGTTGAGGAATTTTAAAAATCGAATTCTCTGAAGAAGTATGCAACTTTTCTTCGAGGAACGCTGCAAATGAGCTAAGTTGATGAGAACCTAGTGATTCAGCAACTGACATGTGTACCTATGAACAGAGTATAGTTGCGAGGAATTTGGAGAGGTCATATGCATTCTCAGAAGGTTTTTCAAAAAGAACAAGTTTGAGGAATTTGACCAGATGAGTCTTGAAGATTTTCACTAAGCGTTCTTTGTCTTAGGTTCCAGAGTTGTATAGATCGAAGATCCACACAATTGAGGAATCTTGAAGAAAAATGATGCTTAGGGAAACGAATCAAGAACAGATGACTTTGTAAGGTGTTCAGTGTGTGAAGATATGAAGAAAAACACTTTTGAAGATTTTGTAGATAACCATTCGAATCAATGAGGGCAGCAAAAGTAACTTTTATTTACCCTGGACGAAGAACACAACGAACTGGAGTGAGGGGATGTGAAGTTCGTTTGTGCAGATCTTCCACGCCCTAATTTGGCGGAGGAAGACGGCTACGGCGGCGGCGGAGTGAAGATGTCCGTGGTCGGCGCGAGTACGTCGGCGACGAGGTCGAGGCAGTGAAGCTCTTCCTCACCGGCGGCGATGAAGTAGCGGCGGTGCTAGGGTTTGAGAAGCTCGAGGTAGAGAGAGAGAGGTTGAGCGGAGTAAAAGAATTGAGGAAGGGAAGGAGGGGTATTTATATCCACGGTGAAAAACTGCTCGCCCGAAGAAATTGGACGAACGTGCCCCTGTCCCTTCTCATTCGCATGACACGTGTCACCTACATAGTGAGAGGTGGAGATCGTGTTAGATTGTGGGTGAGTGGATAAGTGTATCATGGGATGTGGAACGGTTTGAGCGGCAAAGCTGAAAATTTAGATAAGATAGGTTTTAAAGTTCCGTTCGCAATTTTTCAGCTGACAAGGACACAGTGAAGATTTTGAACGAGTTTCAAATAGAACGCACATGAAGAATTTGTTAACAGATTGGGTTGAGTATAGCATAGATGGGAAGGGTCCGATCACATTCACTTAGCAGAAAAACCAACTTGAAGAAATAGCAATAAGTGAATGCTGTAGAGGACATAAACTCATATATATATATATAGCCAATGAAGAAAAATGACGGAATCAGTGAACACTATGCAAAGTTGAAGAATATGAAAAATTTGGGGGATTTCAACTTTTGGTGGTGGCGTGACCCACCGTATAAGAATGATGATTTCAGACACTGCGTACAATTATCGTAGGGTTCTGAGAATCAAATTCTTCATTAATTTCTTCACACTAAGAGTGTTATTCTTCATTGATTGAAGTAAAACGTTTCTTCATGTGTTGCACATCTAAGTCATCAATTTTGCATAAGTGTTAGGATGACTGTCCTTTTCAGAAAAACATTCGAAGATTCTAGGATATTTAGCTCACACCGCAACTTGCTAAATCTCTTCTCATCCAAGGGCTTTGTGAAGATATCGGCTAGCTATTCTTCAGTCTTCACATGCTCAATAGAAATTTCGCCCTTCAACACATGATCACGAAGAAAATGATGACGAATCTGAATGTGCTTTGTCTTCGAGTGCTGAACTGGGTTCTGAGCAATCTTGATGGCACTCTCATTGTCACATAACAGAGGAACATTCTTCATGTTGACGGCGTAGTCCTTGAGAGTTTGCTTCATCCATAGCAATTTGGCACAGCAAGAACCAGCGGCAATGTACTCAGCTTCAGCAGTAGATAGTGATACGCAGTTCTGTTTCTTCGAGGACCAACAGACCAAAGATCGTCCGAGGAAATGACATGTACCAGATGTTGACTTCCAATCCACACGATCACCAGCATAGTCAGAGTCAGAATATCCAACAAGATCAAAAGCCGAGCCCTTGGGGTACCATAATCCAAGTGTTGGTGTGTGAGCTAGATATCGAAGAATATGCTTCACAGCCTTATGGTGTGATTCCTTCGGTGCAGCTTGAAATCGGGCACACATGCAAACACTAAGCATTATATCTGGCCTAGATGCACATAAGTATAATAAGGAACCTATCATGGAGCGGTATACCTTATGATCAAAGTCAATACCATTTTCATAAGTGCACAGATGGCCATTTGTGGGCATAGGAATTTTGACGCCTTTGCAATCTTGCATGCCGAATTTCCTCAGTACATCCTTGAGGTATTTCTCCTGAGATATGAATATGCCATTGTGTTGTTGACAAATTTGAAGAGCTAAGAAGAATTTCAACTCTCCCATACTAGACATTTGATATTCTTCACTCATCATATAGGCAAATTTATCACTATAACGTTGGTCAGTACAGCCAAAGATAATATCATCAACATATACTTGGCACACAAACAATTCACCATCATAAGATTTAGTGAAAAGAGTAGGGTCGAGTGAACCGGGTTTGAAGCCTTTCTTCATGAAGAGTTCCTTCAAAGTATCATACCAAGCCCGTGGGGCCTGCTTGAGGCCATAGAGGGCCTTGTTGAGTCTGAAGACTTTGTCAGGATTCTTTGGATCTTCAAAACCTGGGGGTTGAGCAACATATACTTCTTCCTCAAGCTTACCATTGAGGAATGCACTTTTCACATCCATTTGATATAGAGTGATATCATGATGGTTAGCATAAGCAAGTAATATGCGAATAGCCTCAAGTCTAGCAATAGGTGCAAAAGTTTCATCGAAATCAATTCCTTCAACCAGTGTGTAGCCTTGAGCTACAAGCCATGCCTTATTCCTCACCACAAGGCTATTTTCATCTTGCTTGTTGCGGTAGATCCACTTTGTGCCGATGATATTGTGCTTGCGAGGATCTGGACGTTTGACCAGTTCCCAGACATTGTTGAGCTCGAACTGATGTAATTCTTCTTGCATGGCCTGAATCCACTCAGGCTCTAGAAATGCTTCATCTACCTTAGTGGGCTCTGTAATAGAGACAAAAGCATACTGCAAACAAAAGTTAGACAAATGTGAAGCTTTTGAGCGTGTGAGAGGACCTGGCGCTTTGATGTCATTGATGATCTTTTCAATTTGCACTTATTTTGCAATGCGAGGATGAGCTGGTTGTCATTGAAGAATTTGATCAGCGTTTTCTTCACCACCATTTTCTTCAGCATTTTCTTCAGGTGCATTAGCTCAACGTTCTTCATGTTCTGGAATGAATTCTTCAGCAGATTCTTCAGTAGGAATGACATCCTCAGTAGCCTTGAACTTGATAGTTTCCTCAGGTGCTGGTTCATCTATCACAGTAGGTAGGTGCTCTCTTTGCGAGCCATTAGTTTCATCGAACCGCACATCTACGGTTTCAACAACTTTGTGAAGAATGTTGTTGAAGACTCTGTAGGTGTGCGAGTCCTTTCCGTAACCAAGCATAAAACCTTCATGTGCTTTCGGTGCAAATTTTGAGTTGTGATGAGGATCTCTAATCCAACATTTAGCACCGAAGACTTTGAAATAACTTACATTGGGTTTCTTATCAGTGAGGAGTTCATAGGTAGTCTTTTAGAAGAATTTGTGAAGATATACTCTATTGATGATGTGGCACGCAGTATCAATTGCCTCAGTCCAGAAACAATGAGGCGTTTTGTATTCATCAAGCATAGTGCGAGCCATCTCAGCAAGAGTCCTGTTCTTGTGCTCCACGACACCATTCTGCTGAGGAGTGTAAGGAGCAGATAACTCATGAGTAATACCAAGTTCATCAAGATAGTCATTGAGACCAGAATTCTTGAACTCAGTGCCATTGTCACTTCTGATGTGCTTGATCTTCACACCAAAGTTGGTTGAAGCCTCGAGGAAAATCGTTTGAAGACTTCTTGCACTTCATGTTTGTAAGTAACAAGGTGTACCCATGTGTAACGAGAATAATCATCAACAATAACGAAGCCATATTGAGATGCTTCATTTAAGATAGCAGAATAATGATTAGGACCAAAGAGATCCATGTGAAGCAATTCAAATGGGCGAGTGGTGGTCATGATAGTCTTTGCTGGATGCTTGGCCTTGGTCATCTTCCCAGCTTCACAGGCTCCGCATAGGTGATCCTTGAGGAATTTGACGTTCTCGATGCCAATGACATGCTTCTTCTTCACAAGCGTGTGCAAATTCCTCATGCCTGCATGACCAAGTCGTCGATTTCAGAGCCATCCTTCTAAAGCTTTTGCAAGTAAGCACACGGCTGGTTGTGGTCCTGTAGATAAATCAACAATATACAGGTCTCCTCTCCTAAAGCCTTCGAAGACTTTGGAATTGTCAGCTTCCATAACCACAACACAACAGTACTTGCCAAAGACAACAACCATATCAAGATCACAAAGCATTGAGATAGACATAAGGTTGTATCCTAAGGACTCAACAAGCATGACTTTGTCCATTTGTCGATCCTTTGTAATCGCAACCTTACCTAGACCCAATACCTGACTTTTGCCTTTGTCAGCAAAGATGATATGCTTCAGATGCAACGGTGATAATGGAGCATCCATCAATAGATTCTTGTCACCAGTCATGTGATTTGTACATCCACTATCGAGGACCCACTCAGTGGCTTTCGGTTGATCATCCTTGGCACCCTTTGCCATGAAGCAATAGGTGGGAGCATAGTCATCATCGCCTTCATCAGCCTTGTTGGTGAGGTCATTTTCTTCAGTGTTGAAGATAGACTTGCTGACAAATGCAGTAGCGAGAGCAAGGCTCGCCATGCCAGATTCGGACTCCTCAGATGACTCCTCTTCCTCATTTTCTTCACATTCAGCCTCAGAGTCCATTTCCTTGCCAATGAATGCATTGGCCTTCTTGGAGATGCTCTTCTTGTGATATGAAGGCTTCGAGGATTTTGATGATGAGGATTTTGTGGATTTCTTCTTTTTCTTCGCATCATCAGAACTATAATCCTTGTATTTCTTCTTCTTTGATTCCTTTTCCCACTGAGGACAATCTTGAATGAAATGTCCAGGTTTATTGCACTTGTGACAGAGCCTCTTCTTGTACTCACTGGATGAGGAATCATTGCTCCTTGAGGATCATCCAAGGCGACCACGTCTTGAGAACTTTTGGAACTTCTTCACGAGCAGAGCCAGATCATGGCTCAGTTCTTCAGGATCACCAAGGCTGCTACCAGAGTCTTCATCTTCGAACTCAGATACTGCCTTGGCCTTCAGTGCACGTGTTTTGCCATAGCTTGAACCATAGAGATCTCTCTTTTCAGCAAGTTGGAACTCATGAGTATTTAGCCTCTCGAGAATATCAGCGGGATCGAGTGACTTGTAATCAGCACGTTCTTGTATCATCAATGCCAGAGTGTCAAATGAGGAATCAAGCGATCTCAGCAATTTCTTCACCACCTCATGGTCGGTGATGTCAGTGGCACCAAGTGCTTGAAGCTCATTTGAGATGTCAGTGAGGCGATCGAAGGTTTGTTGAACATTTTCATTGTCGAGTCTTTTGAAGCGGTTGAAGAGATTGCAAAGAACATCAACTCGAGAGTCACGCTGAGTTAAGACTCCTTCATTCACTTTGGACAACCTGTCCCAGATAAGCTTCGTTGTTTCCAAATCACTCACTCTGCCATATTGTCCTTTGCTCAGATGGCCACATATGATATTCTTCGCTTGAGAGTCGAGTTGCTTGTATCTCTTCACATCGGCAGCATTCAGAGAAGGTGTGACTGAGGGAACACCATTCCACAACATACCAGAGATCGTTATCAATTGCTTCAAGATGCATTCGCATCTTATTCCTCCAGTAGGGGTAGTCCGTCCCATCGAAGGTAGGACACCCAGCAGAGACCTTGATCATACCTGCGGTCGACATAACTAAAACTCCAGGCGGTTAAACCAAAATCACACAGAACAAGGGAGTACCTTGCTCTGATACCAATTGAAAGTGCGTTATATCAACTAGAGGGGGGTGAATAGGCGATTTTTATGAAATTCTTCATTGAGGAATTTGCTGGTGAGGAAATTCATTTGCGAAGAACTACTAGCAGCAGAATAAGTACTCAAAAGTAAACACAACAGAATACAAGCCTAGTCATCATGATGAAATGAAGACAGGCACAGAGTACAAGAAGCGTAATCACAGGATAACACAGGATGAAGACAAACAGACTGAAGAAATTGAACTGAGGAAATTGAGAAAGTCTTCAGTCAAAGTCTTCGAACACAGATATGAACAAACATACAGCACAATTATGAGGAAATGAAAGAGTTGAGGAAATAGAACCAGTAAGCTCGGTGAAGACAATGATTTGGTAGACCAGTTCCAACTGCTGTCTCAGTTGTACGTCTGGTTGGAGCGGCTGAGTATTTAAACTCGAGGACACACAGTCCCGGACACCCAGTCAAGCACACTTAGTCCAAGACACCCAGTTCTCACCGTATTCTCCTTGAACTAAGGTCACACAGACCTCGTCCAATCACTCGTGGTAAGTCTTCAGGCGACTTCCAAACCTTCACAAACTTGGTCACCCGGCGATCCACAATTCCTCTTGGATGCTCTAGACCATGACGCCCAACCGTCTGGAAGAAGCACAGTCTTCAAAGGTAACAAGCGTCGGATCCACTCAGGATCAATCTCTTTAGTGATGCTCAATCACTTGGAGTTTGTAGGTGTTTGGGTTTTGGGTTTTTGGTTTTTCCTCACTTGATGATTTTCGCTCAAAGTCCTTGGAGGATGGGTTGCTCTCAAATGACAAGTGTCAGTTTCTCTCGGAGCAGCCAACCAGCTGGTGGTTGTAGGGGGTGGCTATTTATAGCCTAGGGAGCAGCCCGACATGATAAGACATAAATGCCCTTCAATGATATGACCGTTAGGTGGATAGATATTTTGGAACAGCTGGCGCATAGCACAGCAACGGTCGGAATTTTGAGTAGCAAAATCCTCAGGGCTATCATGTTCCTCACTGTGTAGGCAATCCGCACTGGCGAATTCCTAACTCCTTAGTCAGGACAAATTCCTCAGAGACCAGAAGAACTTCGTCTCTGTCACTGAAGAAATTGACTGAACTGTATGAGATTTCCAATGGCTTCACTCGAAGGGATTGGTAGGTGTAGGATTTTGAGTTGAGCATCACATGGAAATTTTTCCTTAGTATTTCCTCGACCCCCTTTAACAGTACGGTGTTTCCTATGACTCAAGAAAGAGAAAAACAAAACTATGAAAACGAAAGTCTTCAAGCTTCATATTCCTCGCATGAATATCAAGTCTTCACGGACACACCAATTTCTTCACTTTCAAAGTCTTCACGAAAGTCTTCAGAAATACCAAAATCTTCAGTCGGAGATATTCATTTTTAGGGGTCGACTTGTCCTGTAAATATCAAACTCCTCATAGACTTATAGACCTGTGTACACTAACACACACATTAGTCCCTTAACCTATAAGTCTTCAATACACCAAAGTCACTAAGGGGCACTAGATGCACTTACAAAGCCTCACTATTAATTGCATATTTTCTAATCTTTCTAATCTTCAAGCGTATTTTCTCCATCTTGATCTTGTGATCATCGACGACATCGGCAAAATGCAACTCCAATTCCATCTTCTCCCCCTCAATTCTTTTCAATTTTTCTTTCAAATACTCGTTTTCTCTTTCAACTAAATTTAACCTCTCGACAATAGGATCGGTCAGAATTTCCGGTTCGCATACCTCCTAGATAAAAATATCTATGTCAACTTGATGGGCATAATTTGTCATAAACACGAAATGCAACAAAATAGGTATAAAAGAAAATATACCACATCCGAATCATAACCCGGACGAGGGCCGGCGGGGACGGATATCAAAACCATGGCACTATGAATAACAAACAACGTACGGGTAAGATAATTATACAAGTAACTATATATCTAAATCACACAAACATGATTTTTTTTTCATATAAAAAAGATAAGAACAAGAGGCTCACCCCACAAGGTGGTGTTGGCGACAAGACGGTGCGGACGATCGACGGTGGTTAGGACAGAGATGGGAAGGCACTAAGTAAACCACACCTACATATGCAAACTAAGAGTTATTTTGAGCTCAAATTGCATATAAATCAAATAAACTACCACATATAATTCCTCCCAAATTACTAAAACATAAAAAATTAATGACTATATAAAGCATTGCAAAAGCTAATCTAGCAATGAGAGATGAAAGGACAAAGTTTCTTACCTTTGCGATCACTTGAATGGATGGGGGCCTTCAAATCTTAACAAAATTTGGGCAAAATGTGAGATGAGCTCAAGGTAGAGGGGGAAGAACGGAGAGGAGAGGGGAAAGGGGAAAAACAGAGAGTGCTCGATTGCGAGTGGACGAAGGGTTGATATAGGACGACCTTTAGCACCGGTTCGTGCCACAAACTGGTACTAAAGGTGCTAGAGGGGCCCCAGACTAATAACATCCTGCCACCACTCTCTTTAGTACTGGTTCGTGGCACGAACCGGTGCTAAAGATTCGCCATGAACCGGTACAAATGAGAGCGGCCCAGCTAGCCGTTGGAACCGGCACTAATGGTCACATTAGTGCCGGTTCAATTACAAATGGGGACTAATGAGCTGAACATTTGACCCTTTCTCTACTAGTGAGGTCCTGGGTTCCCCACAGCTCCACGTCCACGAAGATATGATCTGGCAGACCACCGACGAAGAGCTCGGCCCGCTGACGAGCCGTCACACCGGGGGCATGGCACGCCAGGGCCTGGAAGCGGTCGGCGAAGTCCTACGCCATGGAGGCGAAGGGTAGGCGGCCCAGCTCTGCCAGCCAGCTCCCACGTATCGGCGGCCCAAAGCGAAGGAGGCAGAGCACGCGAACACACTCCCATGGAGGCATGCCGCCCTTGTCCTACTCGAGAGCGTAATACCAAGTCTATGCGGCGCCTCGGAGGTGATATGAAGCGAGCCAGGTGCGGTCCGACGCGAGCATGCACTGTCCCTGGAAGAACTGGTTGCACTGATTAACCCAGCTGAGGGGGTCCTCGGTGTCGTCATAGGTGGCGAAGTCGAGCTTGGCGAAGCGCGGCAGTGTGTGTGTATGGCCGCCGTGGGAGTACGTCTTGTTGGAGAACACGGTATTTCAAAAAAATTCCTATGATCATGCAAGATCTATATTGGAGATGCATAGCAACGAGAAGGGAAGAGTATGTCTACGTACCCTCGTAGACCGAAAGCGGAAGCGTTTAGTAACACGGTTGATGTAGTCGAACGTCTTCGCGATCCAACCGATCCAAGTACCGAACGTACGGCACCTCCGTGTTCAGCACACGTTCAGCTCGATGACGTCCCTCAGGCTCTTGATCCAGTTGAGGCGAAAGGAGAGTTCCATTAGCACGACGGCATGGCGATAGTGATGATGAAGTTACTGACACAGGGCTTCGCCTAACCACTACGATGATATGACTGAGGTGTGTAACTGTGGAGGCGGGCACCGCACACGACTAAGAAAAATCTTGTGTATCTAAGGGGGCGTTCCAGGTGTGGGGAATCCTACTAGGACTCCCCAGTACAAGTAGGATTCCCCTCCTCTTTCCTATTCGGAGTAGGAGAGAAGGAAAGAGAGGGAGAGGGAGAAGGAAAGGGGGGCCACGCCCCCACCCCTTGTCCAATTCGGTTTGGGCAGGGAAGAGGCGCGCGCCACCTCTTGGCCCTTGTCCCCTCTCTCCACTAAAGCCCAATAAGGCCCATTACTTCTCCTGGTGAATTCCTGTAACTCCCCGGTACTCCGAAAAATGCCTGAATCACTCGGAACCTTTCTAATGTCCGAATATATCCTTTCAATATATCGATATTTATGTGTTGACCATTTCGAGACTCCTCGTCATGTCTGTGATCTCATACGGGACTCCAAACAACCTTCGGTACATCAAATCATATAACTCATAATACCAATCGCAATCAACGTAAAGCGTGCGGACCCTACGGGTTCGAGAACTATGTAGACATGACCAAGACATATCTCCGGTCAATAACCAATAGCAGAACCTGGATGCTCATATTGGCTACTACATATTCTACGAAGATCTTTATCGGTCAAACCACATAACAACATACGTGGTTCCCTTTTGTCATTGGTATGTTACTTGCCCGAGATTTGATCATCAATATCCTCATACCTAGTTCAATGTCGTTACCGGCAAGTCTCTTTACTCGTTCCATAATGCATCATCCCGTGACTAACTCATTAGTCACATTGCTTGCAAGGCTTATGGTGATGTGCATTACCGAGAGGGCCCAGAGATGCCTCTCTGACAATTGGAGTGAAAAATACTAATCTCGATCTATGCCAACTGAACAAACACCATTGGAGACACCTGTAGAGAATCTTTATAATCACCTTGTTATGTTGTGACATTTGATAGCACACTAAGTGTTCCTCCGGTATTTGGGAGTTGCATAATCCTATAGTCATAGGAACATGTATAAGTCATGAAGAAAGCAATAGCAATAAACTAAACAATCATAGTGCTAAGCTAACGAATGGGTCTAGTCCATCACATCAGTCTCTAATGATGTTATCCCATTCATCAAATGACAACACATGTGGCTAGGAAACTTAACCATCTTTGATTAACGAGCTAGTCAAGTAGAGGCATACTAGGGACACTCTGTTTGTCTATGTATTCACACATGTACTAAGTTTCCGGTTAATACAATTCTAGCATGAATAATAAACATTTATCATGATATAAGGATAAATAATAACTTTATTATTGCATATGGGGCATATTTCCTTTAGTCTCCCACTTGCACTAGAGTCAATAATCTAGTTCACATCGTCATGTGATTTAACACCAATAGTGTTACATCTTTATTTGATTAGTTCACATCTGCATGTGACTAATACCCAATGGGTTTACTAGAGTCAATAATCTAGTTCACATCACTATGTGATTAACATCCAAAGAGTCATCATGTTTTTCTTGTGAGAGAAGTTTAGTCTACGGGTCTGCAACATTCAGATCCATATGTATTTTGCAAATTTTATGTCTACAATACTCTGCACGGAGCTACTCTAGCTAATTGCTCTCACTTACAATATGTATCTAGATCGAGACTTAGAGTCATCTAGATCGGTGTCAAAATCTTGCATCGACGTAAGTCTTTACGATGAACTCTTTTATCACCTCCATAACCGATAAATATTTCCTTAGTCCTGTAAGGATAATTTTGACCGCTGTCAAGTGAACTAATCCTAGATCACTATTGTACTCCCTTGCCAAAATTATGCTAAGGTATACAATAGGTCTGGTACACCGCATAGCATACTTTATAGAACCTATGACTGAGGCATAGGGAATCACTTTTCATTCTCTTTCTATTTTCTGCCGTGGTCCGGTTTTGAGTCTTTACTCAACTTCACACCTTGCAACATAGGCAAGAACTCCTTCTTTGACTGTTCCATTTTGAACTATTTCAAAAAGTTGTCAAGGTATGTACTCATTATAAATTTTATCAAGCGTCTTGATCTATCTCTATAGATCTTGATGCCCAATATGTAAGCAGCTTCACCAAGGCCTTTCTTTGAAAAACTCCTTTCAAACACTCCTTTATGCTTTCCAGAAAATTCTACATTATTTCTGATCAACAATTTGTCATTCACATATACTTATCAGAAACGTTGTAGTGTTCCCACTCACTTTCTTGTAAATACAGGCTTCTCCAAAAGTCTGTATAAAACTATATGCTTTGATCAACTCATCAAAGCGTATATTCCAACTCTAAGATGCTTGCACCAGTCCATAGATGGATCCCTGGACTACATCGCTATTAATGATCGTAGGATCCATCAAGCCTGACGGCGACGACACAGAGGAACTCTCAGTGAAAGCACCAATGTCGGTGTCAAAACCGGCGGATATCGGGTAGGGGGTCCCGAACTATGCGTCTAGGCCGGATGGTAACAGGAGGCAAGGGACACGAAGTTTTACCCAGGTTCGGGCCCTCTTGATGGAGGTAAAACCCTACGTCCTACTTGATTAATATTGATGATATGGGTAGCACAAGAGTAGGTCTACCCCGAGATCGGAGAGGCTAAACCCTAGAAGCTAGCCTATGGTATGATTGTTGTTCTGTATGTTGTCCTACGGACTAAAACCCTCCGTTTTATATAGACACCGGAGAGGGTTAGGGTTACACAAAGTCGGTTACAATGGTAGGAGATCTATATGTCCGTATCGCCAAGCTTGCCTTCCGCGCCAAGGAAAGTCCCTTCCGGACATGGGACGAAGTCTTCAATCTTGTATCTTCATAGTCCAGGAGTCCGGCTGAAGGTATAGTCCGGCCATCAGGACACCCCCTAATCCAGGACTCCCTCACCCCTCCCGATGAACAGGATCCCGTTTCGAACGTGGAAGGTCAAACACAAGACCGTTTCCTCCGTTCTGTGGTACGCCAGGCCTCATTTCCATCGCATGTTCCGTCCAAGCCCTCCCGATGAACACGACGCATTCCGTTGCCTCCCCATGAACACGACGCATTCCGTTGCCTCCCCATGAACACGACGATGACGTTGTTTCTCCGTTCCGACCCAGCCATGTACACGAGCCCTGGCCGTACGTATGCGCGAGTAGGCGTTCGAGACCCCGCCCGTATGTACACATACGTGGGCGTATTTTATTTCTTGCACCCTGGCCGATGTACGTATGTGTAAATGCTACGTGCGCGCCTCTACATCGACCAGTATGTACGTACACGTTCGCGACCAGAATGACAACGCTACGTATGCTTCGACCAGGTGGGTCCCGATTGTTAGGCACTTCCTTGCCTGCAAAGATGTAGCTGGTCAGTCCCAGCAGTCAGGGGGCGAATCAATTTTTTTTGCCCGGACGCACTTCCTTGCGTGCGAAGATGTAGCTGGTGGGTCCCAGCAGTCAGGGGGGAACGTTTTTTCACAAAATACAGTGGCCCGTCTGGTGGGTCCCAGCTGTCAGGTGGAGGAATCATTATTTTTCGCGTAATAAGGAGGCACTTCCTTGCTGCGACCGTGGACCTAGCTGTCAACCTCTCCACGTACAGTCCACGTCCGATGGAAGTCATTCCTTGACCATGTTGACCACGCCGCGCCGACAGCACCAGGGCGGTGGACGACGGCGAGGCCTAGGAAGGGGACGACACGGAGGCGGGGAAGACTCGGCAGTTGTTTCCCACGCGGAGGGGAGTACAACTGTACGAGGGTTTACTGGTTCGTCTGCCGTTGCCGGAGAATAACAGCAGGTGTGGGTGAGTAGAGGTATGGCTAGGCCAGCGATGGGAGTACGGTCGGGCGGTGAGGCCTGCGCGACAGCACAGCCGGCCACGAGGAGGAGGGAGCAGGCAGTCCCGCCGGCGCTTGTTTGAGCGGCTGGAGCAGGAAGAGCAGAGATTGAAGAAGCACGATGGCCGTTGGATGGACATCCAACAGTCAGTGCTTGTGCATCACCCTTTTTTTAAGAAAGCCTCAAATCTATGGAAAACAGCATACAGCCCATCTGCCATTATTTCTAATAATTTACAGCCCATTTGCTAATTCTTAAGGTTTTTTCGAGCACATATTCTTTTTGTTAGCATTACAGCCCATATTGTGGGAACGGTTAAAAAATTATACGAAATTTTGCATATTTCGGTGCGGTCCGAACTGTTTTTAATCCCGAAATTTCGACTCACATTCAAACTGATTTTAAAAATAAATGTATATCAATATAAAATCCAACAAATTCTCCACGCATAAAAATTAATGTAATTTAAAATCTTGAAATGAAAAAAAAAGATATTTGAAACTAATTGCCGGTTTGATGTGTTTTAAAAATGTACAGCCCATTTCTCATTACTGATGGGCCATTTTCTCGTCCAGACGAATGAAAGCTCTCCTCGTCTTGAAAGATTTGCAGCCCAACAGGCCTAACAAAGCGACTTTCTTGGCAAATCACAAAAAAACCAGGATGTGGCCGTGGACCCAGCTGTCAGCCTCTCCACGTACAGTACTCTTCCGATGGAAGTCGTTCCTTGACCACGTTGACCAAGCCGCGCGGAGAGGACCACGGCGACGGATGACAGCGAGGCCTAGGAAGGGGATGACGCGGCAGTGGAAGCCCGCGCGGAGAGGACTACGAGGGTTCACTGGTTCGGCTGCGGTGTGGGGCTGCCGTTCCCGCAGGGCCTGGCCAGCGGTGGGAATAGTAGGGGGCGGTGAGGCCTCTGCGGCAGCACAGCCGGCCACGGGAGGCAGGAGCATGCGGCACGACCGGCGCTGCTTTGGGCGACTGGAGCAAGAAGACCAGAGGTTGAAGAAGAACTACGGCCGTTGGATGGACATCGTACGGTCACTGGAGCTAGAATCGTTCATATTGACTAAGTTGACAAAGACCTTCGTCCCCGTCAACTTAGTAGGCCCACAAGTCAGCCTCCCAGCAAGGTGGGTCCTAGCTAGCCGGGGGACTATTCATTTTTTTGTGCGTAATAAGGAGGCACTTCCGGTGGGTCCGAACTGACAGCGGGGGGAACGTTTTTTCGCGAAATACGGTGGCCCATCCGGTGGGTCCCAGCAGTCAGGGGGAAACAATTTTTTTCGCAAAATACTGGTGGCCCGTCCGGTGGGTCCCCGCTGTCAGGTGGAGGAATAATTATTTTCCGCGTAATAAGGATGCACTTCCTTGCGGCTACCGTGGACCCAGCTGTCAGCCTCTCTATGTAGAGTACTCTTCCGATGGAAGTCGGTCGTTGACCACGTTGACCACGCCGCGCCGAGAGCACCAGGGCGGTGGACGACGGCGAGGACTAGGAAGGGGACGACTCGGAGCCGGGGAAGACGCAGCAGTGGATGCCCACACGAAGAGGAGTACGACGGTTCACTGGTTCGGCTGCAGTGTGAGGCTGCTGTCGCCGCAGAATAACAGGGGGTGTGGGTGAGTAGAGAGATGGCCAGGCCAGCGGTGGGAGTAGTAGGGGGCGGTGAGGCCTCCGCGGCATCACAGCCGGCCACGGGAGGCAGGAGCACGCGGCACGACCGGCGCTGGTTTGGGCGGCTGGAGCAAGAAGACCAGAGGTTGAAGAAGCACTACGGCCGTTGGATGAACATCATATGGTAACAGGAGCTAGAATCGTTCATATTGACTAAGTTGACAAAGCCCTCCGTCCCTGTCAACTTGGTAGGCCCACAAGTTAGCCTCCCACTATACTGGGTTCCAGCTGGCAGGGGGAATATTCATTTTTTGTGCGTAAGATGGAGGCACTTCCTTGCGTGCGAAGATAGCTGGTGGGTCCGACATGTCAGCGGGGGGCACTTTATTTCGCGAAATACAGAGGCCCTTCCGGTGGGTACCAGATGTCAGGTGGAGGAATCATTATTTTGCGCGTAATAAGGAGGCATTTCCTTGTGTGTGGCCGTGAACCCAGCTGTCAGCCTCTCCACGCACAGTCTACTTCCGATGGTGTCGTTCGTTGACCACGTTGACCACGCTGCGCCGAGCGCATCCAAGGTGGTGGACGATGGCGAGGCTCCGGACAGCAACGAGCCGGAGATGGGAAGACGTGGGAGTACAGTCGCAGATAGAGAGGTGTACAAGGGTTAACTGGTTCTAGTGCGGTGTGGTTTGGCAGTTGGTGGAGAAGAACAAGAGGTGTGGAGGGGTGGAGGGATGGCCCGGCCAACGGTGGAGTAGCGCTTCACAGCGAAGCGTGCTAAGCAAAGCTGCCAGCAGGAGGAGGCGGGAGGTGGTCCCGGCGGCGCTGGAGGAAGAAGACGAGAGATTGAAGATGGATGCCGGTCGTTGGATGTAAATCCAACGGCTAACATGTCAGAATCATTTGTTGACTAAATTGACAACGACTTGCATTGGCTTCGACCTATTGGTCCACATTTCAGCCTCCAAAAATGTGGTACGTATTGAACCCACTTTTTCAGAATTTACAGTCTTTTTTTCGCGGTAGAATTTATAGTCAATTTGATCTTTTTTTGAATTACAGCCAATAGCTGGGCTGGGTGAACAAATAATGTAGCGTCCATGCGGCCCATTTATTTTATTTCCTGAAAAATTACAGGCCATTTGCACTTTCTCGAAATACACGATTTTGCTGGGTTGATTCTATTTATAATGTTGGGTTGGGCCAGCAATGTTATCAAAAATAAAAAGGGGCTGAGCATTTTGTTATAAATATATTTAAATAATAAGTGATGTTATTACATTCGTCCTTAAATCTTACCAAGCTTTTGTACACAATCACTAGGATTTTCGTGCCAAAACAATCCAGGATTTTATTTGTTAAGAAATTATTTTTATAAGTTAATAAGATGTGGGATATTGTTTTCTTACATATGTAAGTATCTGTTAAATATATGATGACAATAAAAAATAATATATAATAACATATTAAATATTTTTTTTAGAAAAACAGGGAGCATCTCCCCGGTTCCATTACTGAGAACGAAACCACAACATATTCTGATACAGCAGCTCAAAGAGCAGTTCGAAAGCAAAGGTAGAAAAGCTACAAACTAGGGGGGTGGATGAACAAGTTCTCTAAATAAGACAAATCACCCAAGCGGTGCCAAAGGCAGAGCGGATACATCACTTAAATGACACAAGGAGGGTCCAGCGAAGCCTTCATGGTCTTCAGCCGAGGGGCCGTGTCTGCCTGCGGCAACCAGTAAGCAAGCAGAGACACCGGGCTCGAAGGCGTAGCATGGTGGATGTCCCTCTTTTTTGGCACCAGGTGCCCATCATCTTCATCAGAGATCTTGAGACGAGCCCACAGGTCCAGCCCCAGAGCAGGTCGAGCCTTGTTCAGCCACAAGTGATCACCAACGGTTTCTGGAGGGATCTTGTTAGGGTTTCCATGAAGCTCATCAACTTGTCCTTTCCGATCCGGAGGAGAGAATCGCCCAGTTCCTCACCATGTCCCTGATCAACCTCGATACCTGCGGAATGGAAATCCAGGAGGTGTTACTGAAAATCATAGCATTTCTATATTTCCAGAGGCACCAAGGGACAGCTGAGCTAACAGTGTTTAAAAGTGAGCACTTTTTGGTAGCAATCCAGAATCTGGCGACAGATACGAAGGATGAGCCAATCTGACTAGAGAAATATTCCTCAATGTTGGCCTAGAGATATTTAGCAACTATACATTCAAAAAATAGGTGAGAACAAGACTCTTGTTCCAAGCAGTAAACACAATCAAGGGGTTTGATGATGTGTCTCTTCATAAGGTTATCCCTAGTCATCAATTTATTTTTGGAGAGAAGCCAGAGAAATACATGAATTTTAGGGGGGAACTCTCAATTTCTAGACAGCAGGGATAAACACGGGTTGAACCCCTCTAAAGTTGATAACATGATAGAGGGAGCTGGAGGAATACTTCCCCTTATTGTCCAGCTGCCAAATTAGGGCATCGGGCTCGGCAGTAAAGGTAATGCTTTTGGCAATTTCCTCCAACTAGAACCATTGTTCCATGAGACTATCACTAAAGTTCCTTCTAAAAGAGAGTTTTAGGCATTGACCGTCCCAAACTTCATTGACACTTTTGTTAAGCTCATTGCGGATAGAGTAAATAGGCCAAAATTGGACTGCTAGGGTGGATGTGCCAAACCAAGTATCTTCCCAGAACCTGGTTCTGCTCCCATCCCCTATGTTCCATCTGTAGCCAAATTTCACAGCATGCATAATAGATTTTAATCCTTTCCAGAATCTAGCGGTCTTAGGGTTGGAGGAAGGGACAAAAATATTAGGTTTATTTCCTAGTATTTATGGGCAATAAGAAGCTTCCAGGGTTTCAGGTCTTCCTCATAGAATCTTTTAATCCAAGACCCTAGAAGACAGATGTTAATTTCTTGGAGGTTAGGTATGCCTAGGCCTCAAAAATCTTTTTTCATAGAAACTAGGGCCCAATTAGCAAGGTGTAGCTTCCTATTTCCCTCAAAATCATTCCACAAGCAATGAGACATCTGAGAATTGATGAGGTTCACTGCCCATTTAGGGAACTTGAAGAAGGAGAGGAGATACACTGGAATGCTAGCCAAACAAGCTTGTATGAGGATCAATTTACCTCTGTATGAGAGAAGTTTGCCCCTCCACCCAGCAATCCTTTTAATAATTTTATCCAGAAGGGGTTGGATATCCTCTCTCCTCAGTTTATCATAGTGGAGAGGGATACCTAGGTACTTCATGGGGAAGTTACCTTTATTACAGACTAGAATAGAGAGGAAGTCAGCTAACTCCTGATCATCCATGTTGATAGGGATGAGTTCACTTTTAGAGTAGTTGATTCTCATGCCTGAGACTTGTTCAAACCAGGTTAGAACAGTTTTCAGATTGCTAGCATGTGTGGAGTCATTGTCTAAGAAAAGGATGGTATCATCTGCATATTGAAGGCAGATGATGCCACCAGGGCAGACCTCAGGACAGAGCCCTGCAATCAGACTATGATCGGCAACTTTTCTCAGCATTTTTGTAAGAACGTCCACTACTAAATTAAACAAAAGCGGGGAGATGGGGTCACCTTGCCTAAGGCCTTTACCAGCAAGGAAAAAATCACTTTCACAGTTATTTAACTTGACTCCAACAGACCCCCCATAAGTAAGTTGCTCGATCCAACTCTCCTCTATGAAAGGCTTGGAAAAGATCTAAGAGATCATTTTTCACCAAGTCCCAAAAATGCTGGTAAAACAAGAAGGGAATCCCATCAGGACTAGGGGCCCCATCAGGATAAGAGCCAAAAATGGCTTCCTTCACCTATGTCTCTGAAAAGGGGGCTTCTAGCAGCTCATTTTCAACAGGACACACTTTTTCAGAAGCAGAGAAAAAATTGTTTTGTAGAGAGAACCCAAAAGGGTTTTCTTTCTTAAACAGGTCTTTGTAGAAGTCACTAGCCACTTTCAGCATCTCATCTACCTCAGTAATAGGGCCATTAGGGCCATCAAGGGAGTGAATGAGGGTTTTCCTCCTCCTCTAGTTAGCTACTGCATGGAAGTAAGCAGTATTTCTATCACCCTCCTTGATGTTCCTATCTCTAGACCTTTGTTTGGCTTTGATTTCTTCTTGAAGCCAAATTTTCTTGAGCTCTCCATGGACAAAGTTTAATCTATTAGTCTCAGCCTCAGAGAGGTTAGTGGTTTCTGCCTTAATATCTAGAGAATCAAACTCAAGGAGGAGAAGCCTTTTGTATCTTCTAAGATTAGCTTCCTCATTGGAGTTCCACCATTTGGTAGTTTTTCTAATTCTCCTGATTTTGATCTGCCAATTTTCTAGGGGGCAGCTACTCCCGGTAGGCTCATTCCAGATTTTCCTGACTAGCCCAGTAAAATCTTCTCTAAGCAACCACCACTTTTCAAATTTAAAACTATTGCTCTTTGGAGTTTGGTTAAGACCAGAGTCCCAGAGCAAAGGAGTGTGGTCACTACCACATCTGGGCAGAGCTCTACAACTAGAAAGGGGAAAGAAACTATCTAATTCTGTGTCAAAGAAAATTCTGTCAATGGTGGACATAATCCTGGAGCAGCACTTCCAACATATCTAGCAGAACTGTGGGTTTTCCTTCTGACAGGGCAATTCTCAACTTTATGGGTAACCATTTTGCAGATAAAACAACTCTTGGGCTTGACACATTTATCCAAATGATGCCCTGGTTCCCCATAGTTGTAGCACATCACCTCAGAGTATGCCATAAGGCTCGAAGCAGGGGCAGGAGCAGTTTTTTGGATGTCCTATCTCTTCTTTTGCTGATTTTGCCTTGAGATTTCCCACTGATCTGAGAGTCAGAACCACCAGCAGATTGATCTTAGGCAATTACAGGAGCCTGCCCAGATTGTGCCCCCATTTGGGGCGGAGGTGGGCCGTACCACTACCCAACCGGCGCTCCCCCCATTGTGATAGGGCAAACTCATCGGAGTTCCTGGTTCCTTCTCATCCTCCAGCCAAATATTGTCTCTTAGGAAGCAGAAATAACCACCAGACGGCTCAATTGAAGCAGATTGCAAGCCTAATTTCAATCTTCTGCAGGTTTGGGGGAGAGGTAAGGTAGGGGATCCACCTGCTCCGGCTCCGGTGGCGTGCTGGTGGGCAGGAGTCCATTCAAGCATTCCCATCTCGCAGCACGGTGTGGATCTCCTGAATTCACTTCTCCTTTCGCCCATCGAACGAACGCAATCGGCAGCTCACTGGGGTGGGGCATCTTGTGCTTCTCCGAGAAATCTCCTTCGAAGTAGATCCGCAGGGCTAGATTCAGCAGCTCCCAATCCACCTGATCATTGCACATCCGAGCATACCTGCGCGAGTGAGAGAACGGATTCGGTCCCTCCTTGGCTTCCTCCCTCGTAGCTTCCTCCTCTACTTCCCTCCATTTACGCGTGCACTGGGTCTAAGAGAGAGCGTCGTCGCGGATCCGCATCGCTCGCTCCCTCCATCTCCTCCCTCAAGTCTCCCGCAGCACCGCTGGCGCGACGGAGTCGAGCGGCTGGAGCATCCGCGGGAAGGCTTTGTAGACATGTGGGAGATGCATCTTGTACATCTGCCTGTCTTCTAGTCATTCCCCCATGGATATGGCCAGCGACTCCATGGGGCACGCGAGCGGACTTGTTGAGGGGGGAAAGCGCGCCCAGAGTCAGGAGGCGGGGGGTGGCAGCGAGATTTATTTGCCAATTACTCCCTCCTTTTCGGTTTATAGGGCTCAATTCAAAAATCTCACCAACCAAGGTAGATGATGAATGGTGGAATACTTTTTGTAGTTTGCAAAAGCACCTAATTAATGCACTTGTTTTCCTCAAAAAATTATGTTTATCAATGCATAAATTGCAATGCATGCATGCATAAAATACATGCATTGGTCAATTTTCTCTTAATACTTGCATGCAATGATTTAATGCACCTTGGAATCTGAACATGTGATGGAAAACAACCAAATTGAGCCTTATAAAATGGAAAAACTAAAATTTTGAGATAAGCCCTATAAACCAAAAAGGAGGGAGTATGTGAACTAAACAGTCAACATATAAAATAATTTAAATATATATAATATAGTTAGAAGGGAAACATAAGTTGGACCTGGCGTTCCTATTCTTATATAGAAAAATAGAACAGACCTCTACGTTTTCTTCAAAAAATACATAAATTGGGCTTCCAAAAATGAAACCTCGGATGGGAGGTCCATAGGCCGGTCGATACATGACAGCCCTAAGAAAATAGAAACAGGCCTATGGACCTGCCATCCGAGGTCGTGGGCTGCGCATGTTAAAAATGAAAGCCTAGACGGGGCAGCCCAAAACCACATCCAACACTTGTCAAAACTTCGTCCCTCGTTTTCTCTAGTTTTGCAAACTCAACATTGTGTGGGCATTTTGACTATGCATCATATGAAGATGTGCTATGCATGAATGTTGATCAGCATGATGTTAACTGGCTGGTAGTTCCATTTTCGACCATGAATAAAACTTCCAACATGATGTTAACCCTTTTTGAAAAGGCCGTGTTAATATAAATGTTCTGCCTCTCAAATTTGCAGTTTCTTATCTGAAACTGAACTTGCAGTTTCTTATCTGAAACTGAACTTGCAGTTTCTTATCTGAAACTGAAACTTGCAGTTTCTTCTCTGAGAATCACATTGTCTGCACTTTTATACTCCTATGAAACTACATTTTTTAAGTGCTAAAAATAGATCTCTAGAATTCATAAAATACTTTATATGCTCAATCCTGCAAATCTGAAATTCAAAAGACATTCATATCTGAAAGTACTCTCAAAATACACAACACAAAACACAATTCACAACCTGCAAATACTAACAACCCTAAGCTCCTCCTGACAATTCACAACCTGCCTGACTATTGGGCTGGGGGCAGCCCCCTCCTATTCCTCGACGGCAGACAGCCACCCCGTGAGACGATGTGAACAGCGAGGGAGACGATGGCAGGGAAGCGTCGCCGGGCCAACTGCTTTTCTCCTCTTGCGGTTGGGTTCGGTCAACGAAGACTCCACCAGCTCGCTCTGGCAGGACACCCTCACAAACGGCACCCTGTAGATGCTCGATCCTTCAATCTCTGGTGGATGCTCCATCTGGGATCGATACTCCCACCACCGCTCCCTCACGATCGGGTTCGGTGAATCTGTTTGCTCCATGGCCCAGAGGAGCAGCTCTATGTACTCCGGCACGACTCCCTCCAGGAGTATCGCTGCCTTTTCGCTCTGTTGCAGATATTTGGCCATGGATGTCGCCGTCGCCGCTAGTTGGCCCTTGTTGTCAAACCAACACTGTATCTCCAACATCCTAGCTAGCTTCACAGGGTCACCGTCTGCGATCCTCACGTATCGGTTGTACTCCTCCATCGATCAACTTCTCCATAGCACCTTCACTCGCCGGCGGTGGTTTTTGAATGGAAGAGGAGAGGAGCAGCGCTGGTTTTGGATTAGAACAGGAGAGGAGTGACGCTGGTTTTGGACTGGAACAAGAGAGGAGGGGCGGTGGTTTTGAAATGGAAGAGGAGAGGAGCGGCGCTGCATTTAGATTGGAACAGGAGAGGAGCGGCGGTGGTTTAAGAGGAGAAGAGCGGAAGAGCGGCGCTGGTCTTGGAAGTATTTTTTTGTTGTTTCGCGTATTTTGGGTCAAAGTTTGACCATGTACTGTATTCGACAAGCAAAATGTGAACGCATGTCACCAAAAATTGTATCGGTTGGTTCGTATCTAAATGTACTTTCAAATTATACTCCCTCCATTTTTGTATACAAGGCCACAAACTCATATTACAGGTACCAAGGTAAAAATCAATGCTATGTTTAAGTCAATGTTGCAAGCTAGCTTGTCACCTTGATTGTCATGTTAATTAATGTGGTTTTTCTCTCCCAAGCACAACAAGCCAACCCTCTTACTCCTCATTGGTTGATTAATGTTGGGAATGCAAGCTAACCTTCCAACTCCCTCATGCACACAAGGGATATTAATGTCCTTGTGTGCTAGTACGAGGCAAATGCCATCAATTTTGCCTCGATTAATGTTAGTGGCCTTAGATAGTTGCAAATTGTAATTTTGAGGCTGGTTGTAATGGGGAGTATCATATACTAGTATCATGCATATGATACTAGTGCATGATACTACCTTCCTAATGCATAGTATCATATATTAGTACCATGTAGTACTTTATTTATTATCATGCATGACACATAGTAGCATAGCATTAATTATGATACGGTATCATGATATGATACTCAACCTCCTCTTTCTTCATTTAATTCTATGACACCTCATCAAAATTGCCTAGTTGGCATGCATGATACTAGTTATGATACTAGCATTACAAACAGCCTGATAGTGGCCTTGTATACAACGTATAACATATATTTTATGTGCGAAAATCATGGCCAATTATGACCCAGAATAAAAGGGAGACTAGTTAATGTGGGGTCGCTTTCTTAATTGAAGGGTAAATTGATTTTGATTTTGATCCAGTCAGAGTGCACCGGCCCTCTCGTCCAATACTAAATCACTGCCGCACGCTCCTCTCCCTCTTCTCCATTGCAAAACAACCTCCTCTCCTCTCCATCATCTCCATTCCAAAACCACCGTCTCGCCTCTCCCTCTTCTCTATTGCAAGACCACCATCTCTCCTCCATTTTCTAGACGCTTTGCTCCATGGCGCGGGCGCAATCCATGGATACAAAATTAGTATACTGTATACTATTTAAAAGTCGAGGGCGGGGCTTTTCCTGCGCGGTAGGCGGCAGGGCAGTTCCGCCTAGTCGGTTCGACAGAGAGGCGAGAAGACGAGGGAGTAGGCTGCTGCAAACGTAGGGATGTGTGATTTGACAGCGAGTTACTGCTGGACAGGTGGGGCCCCGTGATTTGACTTGCCATTATCATTTTAACTGCGGCGCTACGACCGGCGTGAGTCTCCCAGATTCCTGACCACCTCCATACAGGTGCCTCTCCCAATGCTCCACCATGTAGTAGAGGATGGCTCTTGCATGAGAGCCCACTTCTCCACTTTTTCCTTGCCTCTCTTTCCTCCACATATGCAAAAATGCCATGTAAAGCGCACTATTGTACTTACTTTTACTTGCTCCTATAGGTGCTTAAGCTTGCCACATAGGCATAACGTATGATGTGGCAAGTTAATCAAGAAGAGACAGACTAGTTTGGTGACCCAAGGAAGAAACGGTGCTAAGCGCGTGTACCTAGGTGAAAAGACAATTTTGAGTCTATAGCTAATTAAATGAAGCAAACTTAGCAACACCATTTCATTGGAAGAGGTCACTCCTTGGCAAATGCAATAAATACACACGCTTAGCACCGTTTCTTCCTTGAGTACGAAGAAAGAGATAGAGAGGAGTAAAAAAACACTTATAGCCAACCTTGTTGTAGTATGAGTGACTAAGTGATGACTATGTATGACATGCCAACATTAGATAGCCTAACGCACCATGTTACATCTCCAAGGGCGCGACCGCACGAGAGACGCGGTGGTCGTGGTAGGTGCGACCATGATACGGGCTGCTGGCAGCCCTTGGATCTGAGATCAAATGGTCGCATGCTAAGTTGCTGAAAATTTGCAGAATAACCCTCCAAGATAGGATATTCACCCATAGGTCTAGAATCACGCCATGCAGCCGTTCGATCTCAGATCCAAGGGCTCTCGGAAGCCCGTATCATGGGAGAATGGAAAGCCACTACCCTGTCGTTCGCACGCTGGCAGTTCGCTCCTACTCGTCCCCGCACGTCCTTCAATACTATGGCGGTTCGCTCCTAGTCGTCCCGCCCATTCACATTACGGCAGTTCCACTAATCCTAACCCTCCTCCCAAATCCATGGCGTCCCAAATCTCCACGATCGGCAATGAGTACAAGGTTAGAACCATCACCGACGATGAGTTCGACGTCATCTACACCCGTTCTTCCGCGACGGTGAAAGGATGCCTTTCTCGCTTCAGACACATGTTCGAAAACTCAGATGATGAGTGGGTCGTTGGGCTAGATGTTGAGTACACCACAATCCTGGAACGAGAGAACGATCTAAATGATGAAGAGAGGAATAAGCCCGCCGTGATCCAGGTTTGCGTACATAACGTTTGCTTGGTCTACCACATATGCCATGCCGACGTTGAGTGCCAGGATTTTAAGAACTTCCTCGAGAGCAACCTAGTCAAATTCGTTATTGTAGACTTTGGTAACGACAAAGAAGTCCTGCGTCGGATAGGCCTCATTGTAGGCAACACCTTCGAGCTCCAGAAGAATCGGCTGGTGTCCTCTCGTCAGCCTTCAATGCTGACCCTGGCAGGAGCCATGGTTCATCCTTCATACGGTAAACTGGAGAAACCTCATTACACATTTCATCGCCATGCATGGCAGCGGAATGTACTAGATATAGACCACATCCACTACGCTGCAATGGATGGCTACCTTTGCTTCAATATCTACAAGGGTTGGATGAAGAGCAACAGCCAAGTGTGCGGTTCAAGCAAAGAAGTATCGGCCAAGTGGAAGAGGGACAAGGACGAAGTCGAGGACGTGGACGAGGACTCCGAGTAAGGTGGCAGTGTCGATGCTCAAGCTGGTTCTAATGTAGTGTCTACCAGAATAGTTGCAAAGTTTAATTTCAGGTGTGTTTAATTTAATTTGAGGGGTGTGTTGTGCTGAGGCCCCAGCAGAACTATGTTATGTTTCTTCTCGTTACTTTAACTCTTCAGTACGTACATACTAGTATTTCTTACATTTCATCTTTTAGTTGGTATAGTACTACCACTGGTTTCTTCACATTATATACGTACAATATATATGGCCAACATCATATAGCCAACAGTTTAGTTGTCAAAGAATTTCAAGGTGCTTAGTTTTGTCAAAGAATTCCATGATGCTTAGAGGGTGCTTGGATCCAAGGGACTTATTTTAGTCTAACCAAAAATAGTCTCTTTAAAAGGCTAAAGTTCCAAGGACCCCTGACTAAAGAGGGGCTAAAACTAGTCTTGAGACTAAAAATTTATAGTCAGGGGTACCCCTACTAAAATGTGGATTAGTCCTCTCTCTACTCATTTAACTCCTCTTCTTTAACACAGGCGAGTTCTGGATTGGAGGGTTTGGAGGATAATAAATGCTCATTAACTTGATTTTAGCCTTTTTAGTATTTGGATCCAAGCATGGGTGAGGCTAGCATGTTTTAGTCCCACTACTTTTAGTCATGGGACTAAAACGTATCCAAGCACCCTCTTAGTTTTATTTGAGGGGTGGGTTGTGCTGGACACCATTATTGTGACTAGCCTTTTTAATAGTACTATATGCATATTTTGGCGACGAGCGCTCTCTATATGTACCACTTTTTTTTAATTTCAAGTTTTGCTCCATGGCGCAATCCATCGATACTACTGATGTACAAAAGTATACATTTTTTAAACGGCTAGAGGGCGGGGCAGTCTAGCTTGGTCGGTTTCACGAGAGGCGAGGGCCTTTGTGATTTGAAAGCTCATTATTGCTGGAAGGCGGGGCCTTGTGATTTGACTTCTCGTATAAATGCGCCGACGACTTGATCGAGGAGGAGCAAAGAACCATGCGGTATACTCAAGTTTTCCACTGGAGTAGTACTGCAACGGAGGAGCACGAAGATGGCAGCCCAGTGCCGTATGGCGATAAAAATGATCTAATTTGCTAGTCATCTCAATGTTAGCATTGTTCTATTCATTCCCTCAAAAAAACATTTTTCTATTCATGCCTCGCAGAGAACGTGACACATGCGGCGAAACACCCGAAGCAAAAGATGAAACACAGGAGCAAAACAAGAAGGAAGATTATCACCCCCAAATGATCTAATTCACCGCGGAGTCGTAACTGCTTCTTCATCGCCTCCACGACCCCCATCTCCTTGCGCGTCTCCTCCGCCATCTTCATCATTGTGTCTATGACGCGGCATTTCTCGATGCGAGCCTTCATCATCTGTTCCACGGCCATATTACGTACCTTGACAGCAGCCGGGTGCTTGATGTGGAGCTTCGCCAACTCTTCCTTCTGTTCAATGGCGAGGGCTTCATCAAGGAACTAATATTCTCATGCAGCTTCTTCCAGCCGGCGTTCTTCTCCTTCAACAGGTTGATCTCGTGGCAGAGCTTCACATTGTCCTCCCGAAGTCGCAGGATTTCGCCGGTCACCTTCTTCTCCGAGGCAATGCTCTTCTTCAGCAGCATCACCAAGCCGGCGGTCAACTCCCCCTGCTGATTGAGCTCAGCGGGCATGTCGTCGAGGCTCTTCTTTAGCAACTCCATCAAGCCTTGGATGAACTCCTTCTGCTTATTGAGCTGATCGGGCATGCCGTCGAGGGATAACGACTCCAGCTCCGCCGGCTCACCATGTTCGCCTCCGCGGCTAGGGCGCTCCTGGGAGCCATCACCTGCCCGTGAGAGATCTTTCGAGGTCTCTGCATGGCGGCGAGCCCTCTATTTTTTTCCGCAGCCTTGGTTGCCGCTCCCTTGTTACGAGTAGTTCTCGACCTAGAGCTCTGCTCACCGGCCATGGCAACGACGGACGAAGAAGAAGCACTTATGAGGAGGAAAGGTAGAGTGATTTTCGGTTAGGTAGTTCCCCTTTTTATAACCTAAGTACTAGCACTAGTACTAATACATGCATAGTGGGAACACGTTCAGGTTTGGTACGTACTACTAGTAGGTGTGACCAGGCTTTTGAATGTAATGGGAACAAGGTAAAGATTAATTGATGGTTTTGGTTTTGAGGCCCGAAATGGCTGCCGGTGACTTTAGCGGAACATAAATTTCAAGTACTACACTGCTCAAATGCGTAAACATTATGTTACTGTCAAAAATTGGCACAAAATAAGAAGGATACCAATGGAAGTACTACTAGCAACCCACGATTTAACTACTCGCATGCGTGCAGTGGAGTAATAATGTCTTTCTTCTGCCCTCACGTCCACTCAATTTGCATGCCCTGTATTAATTGACCATCAATGAAGTGAACGACTTTACACGCGTCAAATTATCACATGGGGTGGATCTTGGTACAAAATTGCATCCCCCCGTGTACCCGCATGTTCGTGCGAGGAATGAGTGCGTGCATGGCGTGCGTGCACATCTTCGCTTCATGCATGTACCGCCAGTATGGCTCAGGGAGGACGAGTACATTCTTCTGGAACCAGCAGCACATCACTGTGATCAATCCACGCAAGGAGGTCGCGACAATGCTTACACATGTGCCACGTGGCTTCATTAACTGTAAGAGAGACACTGTGTAGCGTCCCATTGGTATTCTAATTTACGTGTTTTTCACATACTCGAAGTACTAGTAAGGTACAAGTGCATTGCATGCATCAGATTTTGCAACCAAATTATGAATAAATACCACACTACAGCATGTAAGCTCTGAGTCATATATGCCTGATGTAGCCCTTCGTTTAATTCTTATAGTTCATCTCATTCAAAATCAATTAGTTTTTATAAAAAAGCTAAGAACGCGGGAATAGGAAAAACATGGGATTATAGTGGAATGTCGTCTTGAATCCTACAGGATTGTACGAGTGTTTGATTGTGCATAGAAAAAACGCAGAATTCTTTCAAAGAGTTTTGAGTGGATGGGATGTTTCCTATCAAATCTAGTGCAAATGAATCATATGGAAAAATTCCTATGGTTTACAATCCTACGAATCAAACAACCAAGATAGGAAAAATTCCTAATGATTAGAATCCTCCAAAATTCCTTTGAGAATCCTTCGAATCAAAGAAGCCCTTAATCTATTTTATGATTTATGGAATTTTGCATTGTAAAGCATAAAGTAAAAACAAATAATGGCGATTCAACTAGAAAAAAGTTTGGACAGTTATGATACGGAAGATTCTAGAACAAAAGAGAACCACTGTTGTTTTGAGGTTTGTGCATTATGCTTAAGTTCAACCATGGAGTCTGCTCGATTGTACATGTGGAAAAATCCGGTGGGGGCTAGAAGATGGTGCGAGGGGCCGAGTGGAGGGAGACTATGAAGGAATGCACAAGTGCGAGATTGATATTTAGAGAGAGGGGGCAAACACGTGCACTGATGCGCGCAGTGGCGGAGCCATGAAAAATAAATGAGCTAGGGGGCCAAGCATTGCTAATCCTTTACGAGGAGGGTCAATTCATGAACTTAAACCATTTTTAGCAGCAATTGTCTAATGATCACATTCATATTAGCCTTGATATACAGTGATGTTGGGGGGCAGGGCCCTTACTGCCCCCTGTCTTCGCCATTGTGCACGCGTCTGAGAGATGAAGCGGAAGGCATGGATGATGAGAGGGGGGCGTTGGATACATAATTAATGTGGGTGTATTAGCTAAATATGTTAATCCTATATAGAGATGTATAGATTGATCGATGTGGACATGGGAAAGAGGGTGAGACCTCATTGGATATATCGATTGATCGGTTTGTGTGGAAAACTATGAAAGACCCAGCTATATACACACATACATAGAGGAACATCGATCATTGCGCATGAATGCGTGAGAGATAAAGAGTGCCCGATATGATGGAGAAGGGGGTGTGTGTTGGTGTGGGCCTTCATGGGAGACCGACCTGAAGAAAAAGATTGCATGCGTGCGATGGATAATGCCAACTGGTAGTGTGTGTGCATGCATGCACGAGAGAAAGTTAGTGGTACAATTATAAAGAGAAGACTAATGTGTGGGTGTAAAAGAATAGCTGAATATGTGAGGTCACAATCAATGTAAAGTTGAATTCAACTATTTGAATAAGATATCCTGATGTTTGAAACCCATGCATGCATGAATATAACGGAGATCTGCGCGGTGTGGTTTGGAAACGAGCATGTTGTAATGTATACACATTGAACAAGGTCAGACTGATTTGAATTTGAGATACCGATGGCAGACATCATTTGGCCACGTCGAATCCGTGCATGGACACTATTCTAATTGGAGATGATGGGCGGCTTTTGCATCACATATCTATATCTATACCCCTATATATATTTTTTATATTTTATATTTTTTCTATTGTGTGCGGGTAACTTTAACTTTGAAAGATGGTCGTTGGATGAGGCGAATCCGATGGTCCAAAGATGGCAAATTTGAGCACTACTGGCCGTTGAATATCATCTAGATTCCACCAGATTTCGCCACATGTATAATCTAGAAGACTCCATGGTTGAACTTAAGCATAATGCACAAACATCAAAACACAAGCACTTCTTATTTGTTCTAGAATCTTCCGTATCAGAATTGCCCAAATGTTTTTCTACATGATTTGCCATTATTTGTTTTTACTTTATGTCTTACGATGCACAATTCCATGAATCTTAAAATAGATTAGCTTTCTTATAAAAACTAGATGATTTTGAATGAAATGAACTATAAGAATTAAACGAACATCTACATCATGCATATATGACTCAAAGCTTGCATGCTATAATGTGGTATTTATTCATAATTTGGTTGCCAAATCTCATGCGTGCAATGCACGTGTACCTTACTCTAGTCTAAATGGTGTTTGTGTGTGTGTTGTGCGTGTTGAGGTGCAAATTGTCTTTTTTGGGTACACGTTAAGCTTGTTCTTCCGAAATTTCAAGCCGCGCCTTGTTATGCCGAAAATTCAAGCTAGCGTCTCTGTCTATCGTGCTGCAGAACTCCCGCCTCTTCAACCCGCGCCTTGTTAGCCCGAAATATTTAAGATATATCTTTGTCTCGTTGTGCTCCGACAACTCCCTCCATCTCAACCCGCGCCTTGCTATTCCGAAATTACAACGCGCGCGAAAACTCCCACCTCCTATGAAATCCCGACACGTGAAATGCCCGTGGTACCCTTGAACCGAAAGAACCGCCTCAAATCGGTGGGGGTACTTTCATAACTTACCCCACATTTTGGACAAGCGCGTCTCTAAGCCATGGTTCCCCACTGCCATCCCATCCGCCCACCCATTCGTACACCGAGGCCGCGAAAACCCGTGATGAAACCCCACACCCTACTTCGTCTGCCACCCAGCCGGAGCCTCTTCCCCGATGACATCGTCCACAGCAACACCTCGACGTCCCTCATCCACCGTACCGGATGAGGATCCGTCGTCGATCTCATCGTCCCGCCGGTTCAGCCACCCCGTCCTCCACCTCGAAGGAGCTGCCCCGACGTTCCCCTCGTCTTTCGTGCCACCTCCATTCCCACACCGCTGTCTTCACCTGCACCACCGGAAGAGCATCATCATCACCGTTTCCTCGGATGAAGCTATGGCCTAATCGGCGCCACCAAAGAGGTTGTACACTAATCGCCGCATTTTCTTCTTGATTCGATCTCACGGTGCTGCCGGTGCTCGGTCCCAAGCCGACACGGCGCGGCTCCATCCACGGCGGCGTCGCCGGCCACTTCCTCCACGGCATTGCTCCCGCGGCGGTGACGTCCACATCAGTAGGACCTGCTGCTGCTTTAGCTCTCACTCACGCTACTTCTCTGCTCTTGCTCTCGGTACCCTGCCTGGTCTGCTCTTGCTATTGCTCTTGCTCGCGCTGCTGCTCGCGCTCTTGCTCTTGCTTGCGATGCTGCTCCGATTTAGCTACACTTCACTCCGATGTCGTCGGGGTGAAGGAAGAACCAGCCGCATCGGGGAGGGGGGCTCGCCGGAGAGGTACCCCACTATCTATCTTAGGGTTCAGGATGGGGCGGTGGTCGCCGGTGGTGGTGGGGCGTTGGCGGGGCGGTGGCGTGGGGATCACCAGAGAAGAAGCTCGGCACGGGGGGGCCTAGAGGGATGGCCGGGGCGGCGGCGGACCGGCGGTGGGGAGTGTTTTTGGGGTGGGTGGGGCGGCGCACCGCCGGCCGCGGGCGGCGGGGGGCTGCTGTTTGGCCGGCTGAGGGGGGTGGAGGTTGAAGATGAACCACAGGCCCTTGATTTCGTATCCAGCGGCTGCAAAAACGACTGACCAGAGATAAAAAAGTTAGTCGACCGACGTGTAGCCTCACCTTGCTAGTGCATTAAGTTTCTACAGCAAAATTCAGTTTCGACGGCAAAATTCAGTTTCGATAGTTAAGTTCAGTTTCGACAGTTAAGTTCAATTTCGACAGTTAAATTCAGTTTCGACAGTTAAGTTCAGAGATGAGCGGCTGATGTATTTTACATCTAGCACTTTGTGGTTATGTATTTTATGTCATGTATTGGAGATGCTATTAGAATTCCACTCAGGTTAACGTTGTTCATTGTCTCTCTTGTCCTGCTTCAGCCTCGGCGTCGTACAACTCACCGGAGTTGCTCCAACGACGAAACCCTCCATCACAACGGAGCAGTACTTCGGGCTCCATCTCCAGACGCCTAAGATCTTCTTCCCCTCCTCCGACAGCCAAGTCAGCCGGAGCATGCTCACCGGTCAACCCAATCACGTTGTGATCGACATGGCTTCGCCAAAGAGGTTGTACACTTGTTGCATCTCTTTTTTACTCTACATGTTATATATATTGTCCACTGAGCACTCGTAGTAAGAGGAAATACGATTATTTTATCCTACTATATGACAAGCAGTGAGGTACCAGGCAACTTAGGTATCCATGATGGACTCTCTTGAATGCCATCATTATTTATCTCTACGCGTTTGAGCTGTGCATTTGTCGATGGGCCTGGGAGTTGAGCTAGTATGGCAGTGGCCTGGGTCCAAAGTAATAGAAGTAGCACAAAAACATTTTTTTAGTGTAGGATTTTCCTTGCTCAAGCCTGCCTACTAGAATCGCCAGTGCTTGAAAGGAAAAGTGAATGAAAAACATCGGAATTGGAAAGTTTCCTATGGTACTACTTTTCATGAATTTGGTGCAAAGGAATGGAGCAAAGGAAAACTGTAGGATTTGTTCCTTTAGTGTCTCCTTGAAAGAAAAACCGTAGGAATTCTAATTTCCACTTCTCCTCCTTTTCATATTCCTATTCATCAAGCACAAGACTAAGAGATAGTAGCATAATAGCATTATAACCATACATTTTCTTGTGGTTTGACTTAATCTCACCATGCTTTTTTGCATCCTGTGATCTTCCAATTATTGTGAATCAAACAACCAGATTGGCAGAAATCATGTGTTTTTAAATTCTCTGTTTTGCACGTGCATTCCTATCCTATTCTTGTCTATTTCCTATCCCTGCATTGTTAGAATCCTCAAATTGAAATAAGCCCTTACTCAATTACTTCTGTTATAGATATGTGTCAAAGAAAACCTTGTGTGGATTGTCCTGCTCTTGCGGCGCTGTGTTCCACCCCAGCTCAACTGCTCCAACGACGGAAGGGTTCACCACAGCAGGGATCCGCTCTCCAGACTGTCTTTCGCTGCCTCAGATCTTCTTCCCCGCCGTCGGCAGCCACGACAACTGCATTACCATCTTCAATTGAGCAGATGACCTTGAGGACTACACGGGTCCGCAAGAGAGGTCGCACTCTTCTGTGTCTGCTTACGTTATGCATCACTTAATATGATGACATGCTACATTATCATCGTGTTCACCTATTAGACTCCGAGTCAGGTCCAAACTAATGCTGAAACTTGAGTTTTTAAATGGTTGTGGGGTACATATTGGGGCAGCAATCAGTACTATTTGTCTACTATCTGGTTAATCTCCGGTGTCTACTATGAGTTTCATGTTGGGTGCAAACAAACATTAAAGGAGCCATTATCTGTATGTTTTAACTAAAGCTATTATCTGCCTGCTATCATTGGTTTTGGGTCTATCCACAGTTTGCTACCATCACTCTGGATTTGTGCATGCACTCCTTACATAATCTCATTATGTTTTATTCCTATGCATGCTAGTTATTGTACACAATAGAACTGATCATGTAGAGCAAAAGAGATGAGCCTTGCGTGGCAATAAAATTTCATGCAGACATCGTTCCATGGTGGGCGCAAAGGCAGCCCCCCCTCCACCCATTTCGGATCGTAATCAAGAGGAAGATAATTTTTATGAGGGGGATTTAGAAGGAGAAGACCACTCCTATTTACCCCATGAGGTCTTCGCTCTAACTTGGCATGCTGATGTTGGTAATATCATGCATATGGTGCCTTGCATTGCTTACTGTATACATTAAAGATGTCATCTGCTTAGTTTAGACATGCTTTGTGTCAATGCCATCTGTTTAGTTTCTTTATCGTATATGTGAATCATGCAATGCCATCTTGTCTAGCCAGGCATCATATATGTGAATTTTGCAATGCCACCCTGGTGAGCCAGTCATCTTATATGTGAATTATATCATGCCATCATTTTTTTATTACGTGTTAAATTTGTCAACAATTTTAGTACATTCAATTACTCTTCCTGTGCATCATCCATTTGGCACGGTCATGGAAAAATCTGGAGTGGAAACAAGGTCTTCAGAGCAGACAATGCTATCTGACGAAGCGCATGTCTTGCTGGTTACCAATAGCTCCTCAGAGGAGGATTCAGAGATAGATGACCAGTCATATTCCCCCACCGCCCCCCCACCCCGAGGTGCATGCCCTAACTTGGCAGGGTTATGTTGCTCATATCATGCATATGGTATCTTGCATTGCTATGTCATTTGCTTAGTTTAGACATGCTTTGTGTGAATGCCACCTGTTTAGTGTCTAATTACCATATATGTGAATTATGCAATGTCATCTTGTTGCAAGACATTATATATGTGAATTATGCAATGTTATCTTGTTGCAAGGCATTATATATGTGAATTATGCAACGCCATGCTATTTAGGCAAGCGTCATATATGTGAATTGTATCATGCCGTCCTTTTTCTTGTATTTATCATTGCTTTTGTCGACAATGTTTGTATATTCAACTGCTCTTCCTGTGCATCAGCCATTTGAATTAGTGATGGAGAAATCTAGAGTGAAAACAAGGTCTTAAGAGCAGACAATGCTACCTGCTGAAGCAGATATCTTGCTGGTTACAGATAGCTCTTCAGAGGAGGATTCAAAGGTAGATGACCAGTCCTATTATCCCCCTGAGGTGTATGCTCAAATTTGGCAGGGTTATATTACTCATATAATGCATATGTTGTATTGCAATGCTTAGTGTTTACATCATATACACAATATTGAATGCCATCTCCTTAGTTGACACATCATATATGCGATTGCCCTCTGCTCACTTCCTTAGTATATAAATCATATATTTGAATTATGTCATGCCATGATGTTTACATAGACAGCATGTATCTGAATTATGGCATGCCAACCCATTTTCTAAAGACATAATATAGTTATATCATCTCATCCTGTTTACATAGTCATCATCTTTAAATTTTGTCATTCTATCCGTGAATTATATCATGTCATCATGTTTCCATCGACGGCATGTTTGTGATTTATGGCATGCCAACCACTTTAATAGACACATCGTATAGTTATATCATGTCATCCTGTTTACATAGTCATCATATTTTGAAGTATGTCATTCTATCCTGTTTAGGTAGCCATCATACATGTAAAATTGTGTCATGCTATCCTGTTTAATTAGCCATCATATATGTGAAATTATGTCCTGCTATTCTATTTGCTTAGACAACATAAATGTGAATTATTTCATGCTTGTTTTCTTCCCTACTATCCATTGCACCTGTCTATCTTACAATGTTTGTACATTCAATTATGTTTCTTGTTTATCAGCCATTTCAGTTGGAGGGAGTGATGGCAGTATCTGTGGGAGTAAAAACACGGTCTTCAGAAAAGATCGTGCTACCTGTCGATGCAGATAGAACCACGGTTGTACTTGCCCAAGAACCACCCCCACCACACATAACCCACACTCATACAGATTGTACCCCTACCCAGTTGGATAGAGAACCAGCTACACCCCTTCTAACCCCAACCCTAGCAGATAGACACCCAGTTCCCGTTGACACAACACCGTCTCCACCACAGAGCACCCAAACACGAGCAGTTAGTAAGGCAACTACAGTGCCCAAATCACGAGGACCACCACTCCGAACCCGAAGTAAATGCTTAACGCAGAAGAAGAATTGTTCTCAGGTTAGGTTCTATAGCTATGGTTCATACTATTTTGCTCTTGCATCACTGTATTTACTGATACCAACTAATTTCAAATTTGAAGGATGCAATTGAAACTCCAATGGCGCAACAGGTATGTTTTAAACCTGTTTCTTCAACGTGTTTGGCTGTTTGCTGTTGTAACTTGCTCTATGTTGATTTTAGTTTCAATTGAATAAACAGTTATGTTCTCATGCCATGCACATTACAAGTGTTGTTATTGCTGTGTAGTTTCCCACACTTATATTCTGTCTATGCTGCTTTGTCTTAAATAGATATGATTCGAACTGTATCTATCTTGATTTGGCAACATAAACTAGAATGATATAGACCATACAGTGACCATACTACATAGATATATGTTTGTTTCATGCTGTTATCCTGTCCACCTTACTACTGAACTGGTTTACCAAAATGAGTTTCATATACTACATTGTAAACCTGAGATGTGTTTGTTTGTTTCTCTTTTAGAACGCGGATAAAATATTGGAGAAGAGTACCCTGTTATGCAATGGTAAAGGAAGTAAAGCAGATAAGGTTCAAGATAGTGAGACATCCCTATTGGTCTCCAAGAAAGCTGATGAAAACTATATTGAAGACACTGAGACAACCCCAAAGTCCTGTCTTGATGTAGTGTTCGAGTTACTGGCTACCACTGCTGGCACCAGCTCTTCGAACTCATTGCCTGAATCAGTTCGTCTTCTTGAGTCTCAACTTCAAGTTGAAATACATCGATCATATGTTATGCGACAGGAAGCCGAAGGACTGAGGAAGTCCCTGCAGAATCCAGATGCATACTTTCTAGTGCAACAGCAAGCATTGGAGGACTTAAGTGCCAAACAAGAGAAAGTTAATAAGCTTGCTTAGCATCTTGCCAGCATTATGGGTACCCAGGATATTGTTTCTTGAGCTCTTCTGAAGTGGTTTCAGTTCTGGACTTGTTTTGCTGCGGCGTTTATATGCTGCTGTGTTCCCTATATTTGCACCGGTGGCAAACTTTGATGCCCAGTGGATGTAATATGTGTAATAGCCGTGATAGCCTAGTGTAAGTTGATTGCTTATTTATTTCCTTGTTGTCTTGTTTATTTGTTTACTTGTAGTCAGTGCAGTTCTTTTTCTGTGGTTTTCTAGTGGCTGCAATAATCTATTTTTTAAAACTAGGCCACAATAACCATGGGCTAATATTTACTGTAGTGACACTGGGCCTCCTATGGGCCATAGAAACAATGGGCCTTCTATGGGCCGTATAAACAGTGGGCCTTCTACGGGCCGTAGAAACAATGGGCCTTCTACGGGCCGTAGAAACGATGGGCCTTCTATGGGTCGTATCATCAATCGGCCTTCTATGGGTCGTATCATCAATGGGCCTTATACGGGTCGTATGATCGATTGGCCAAACATGGGCCAAACAGACCGCATTCTGGCCGTAAACGGGCTAGAGTTGGAATCGTCCGTTCATGGGCCGACGATAACGTGCCATCGTTAACAGGCCGTATTTGATGACGCTATGAAAATGGCCCAACGTATTAACGGACCACAAACGGGCCGACTGTAACCACGGGCTGAATTTGGCCCACAAGCAGAAAAGGACAGTAACAGGCCATAAGTAAACGAATGCTGGAAATGAGCCCAAGAATAAATGGGCTCTCAGAAGGCCGAAAGATAACATGGGCTGGAGACGGCCCAACGGAATAACGGGCCGTTAATGGGTATAAAGTGATACACTGTTCATTACGGGCCAGTTTCACCACGGGCCGTTAATGGGTGTAAAGTGATACACTGTTCATTAAGGGCCAGTTTCACCATGAGCCGTTAATAGGCCAAGAGTTACATAGGGGCTCATATGGGCCGAAAGACGTCATGGGCCATACATGGGCCAGAAGTGAAAACGGGCTGGACTCATATTGGATGGCCCAGATGACGCTACTGGGCCTAATTCGGATATGGCGTAACAGTCCTTGGGTTAGCGGGTTGTAAATGGGCTATATGCGAACAGGCCGTTTACAGGCTTTCCATGGGCCGGCTCGCCACCTTTTGACCAAGTCAAACGGGCCGGCCTTTTCACAGGAATGGGCCTCTGTTGGGCCGTGCCACATGTCAATGTATCATAGGCGCCTTCTGTCCAGTGAGTGGATGACATCTATCCCGACGATGAGCCGACACGTGTTTCCTCCAGCCAATGATGATTTTACACATGGAAAACCCCCATTGGTCGGGGCTGTTAACGGGTTTTCGGATCCAAAAACCGACCCGATAGCTTAACGGCGTTCCGTTACGGTGGATGCCACGTGTCGGTCACCCTTGACGAAAGCACTTCTGTGACGCGTGATTTATCGTCATGGAAGTGGACGCTTCCGTGATGATAATTTTGGTAATGTCATGGAACACTTCTATGACAACACAGGTATGACTATCTTGATTATGTCATAAATTTGTCATCGATGTACATGCATGACAAAAAATGCGACCTACTGTGACAAACATGTATCATCATGGAAGTGTTTTTTTTTGTAGTGCAAGTTGGTAATCAGAGCCATCCCCGACTTAGGAGCCCCCTGCTTGATTGAATCGCTGATGCTGTTGAGTCTAGAACAAAATGTTTTGAGTCTTAGGAATATATATATCGGAGAGTAGGATTATTTTTACCCCTCGGTCCCTTCGTTTCTCTGGTGAGGCCTCCTAATGTAGAGTTTGACTCTTCTCTCCTCAAATTTCACTAAAAAGAATTTAGGATCATGCGGGTATCTTGGAACCGTTCCGATGGTTTTGTGACGAGAACATTGTTCTTGGTGCCTCCTGACATTTAGGGGTTGTGGCAGTGTCCCGGGGAGTTGAACTCCGAGGTGTTGTCGTCACAATTTTATCATTGCAGTTCTGGAATACCTGAGTTCGCCGACATCGAAAATCTCTTTTATGCAGTTGTTGGTGAGATAACCTCGACGCCACCCAGTACTAGGGCGGGAGTTCAGGAGTATTGCCATAACTCATATACTGGATGTTTTTCGAAGGTTGAGGTAAATGATTTCCGAATGTTTCTTGGTTATGTGTTGAAGGATGGATACAGCTGGATGTAGGTATTGTTAGTTTGGGTGAGATATTATGCTTCCCATGTATCCCCAGCACCTGATTGCATAACCAGAAAGTTTCGGGAGTTTATAAGTGGGAATTCAAGTAGCTCGTATGAATTCTTTCCAACAGACACATGATACGATATGGGATCTATCATATGTTTGTTTCTGGCTTATTCTGCAAGCCAATCCTTTGTTTTGTTTTCAGTTATGGTATTCGAGTTGCTTCAAAGTCAAGTGTTGATTCCATAACTTTTCTAAATGTTGTTCTCATACTTCTATGTGAATACCAATCCTTCTTGATCATCGACGTTGTCATCTTAATTCTTTTTCAACCAGCGTGTTTCTCTTCAAGTGGATCCGATCATTTTCAACATTCGCAAGATCAACTCTAAGTATTCTCAACGGTGTTTGTTTCATTCATCCCAAGTTTCTTTGTTTTTCCCGCCCTCCCACCCTTTTTCTTCAAGGATTCAGATTTCTTAATCAAGTATCCATTTTATTCATGTGAAGTCTCTTCACTCTTTTCAGTCAATGTTCTTATCCGGTGATTCTCATGAAGATACTAAGGAAGCCTCAAGTTCGTCACTCTTCACTCGTTTTCTTCTTTGGTGGATTAAATTCAAGCTTTGTCGATCGTATCTTTTCCTCGTTTCAAATGCTTTCTCATGCCGGTGCACCTCATTATGATTCCACTTCTCGCTATTCAATTATTCCGGAGTGCTGAAGATATCTCGAAGATTCGTGTTTCCACTCTGCATTCGTTCAAGCTCTTTCGAGGTTGTTATCTCTTTCAGGCCATTTAATTCAACCGGTGCAATCTCTCCTTCAAAATCATTTCCAATGGTGTGTCTTTTGAGTGGGTCCTAACCCACAGGTCTTTTCCCAGGATCTTACCTGACTGTTCTAATTTTCTCGGAATTATTCTCAAATTCATTTCAAAGTTTGACGTAAGAATGATTTGTCATCAGTCAAATGTCTTTCTCCAAGATCTATCAAATTCTTTTCGTTGTTGGTTCAACCTTTCTAATTTTCATTCAGGAGTGCCTCAACAAATCATGGTGGTGTTTCTGGTCGTCATTCTCGCGTTCGTGAAGACCGAAGAAGAGTTTCTCTTAAATCTTGCTCCATTCTCTTCAAGAATCATGGTTCTAGCATGATGTCATCATCTCATAATTATTTCCGATTGTGAGAATTCTTTTCACAAATCCGGAGCAATTCAGGAGTCTTTTCAGTTTGATTCTCCGGAGCCCATCATCTCAGAATTATTCATTCCAGCTTTCATCTCTCGTTCTCCAAATCTTACCGGTGCATCATTCAAATATTCTTTAATCAGCTCGTGATCTATTCGTTCTCATGTATCTAAATTCCTTCAAGTATCTTCATTCGTTTTCCAATTTTCCTAGTGAATTGTGCCTTTGCTACGTTCATTTTCAATTCTTACGGTGGTTTGTTCAAGATTTCTCTTCCTTGGTTTTCATATCAAATTATTCATTGTTTCAATCCTTCCGGTGGTTCGTCAAAGACATTCTCAAGTTTGCACAATATCTATCTTAATCCTTTTCAATGAGAAGAAGTAGTATGCCAAATCTGTTGCTTGTCATCAATCTAAATTGGTGAAGGATGAGCATAATGTAATTATTATTCTTGTTTCATCCAAATGATTCAATTCCTTATTCCGGAGGTTCATCAAAATTCTTGTTTTCAGTTGTTCATCTTTCTTTCCGGACTCCCAAGTTTTCTCGGTTATGTCATTGTGAAGCTCCATCTAAATCATTGTAAGGATTCACCTTGTGTTTTCGACTTCTCTTTCTTTTTATCATCTTTTTATTACCGGAGTTCTTCATGGAGGCTCTACATGGTGGTTCGTCAAGGATTCCTTTCATTATGCAATTGTCCTCAAGATTTTCTCTCGAAGTTAAGATCCGCCAAGCTATACTCTCAAATAAACATGGTGTTCAACACATGTCGTTTTCAGGAGTTCAAGCATTATTCATCTTGCATTCCGAAGTGCAATTCTTTCATATATCATCTTTTGAGGTGGTGTTATGTCATTCTTGACAATTTCCCTTCGTTGTTTCACGATTCTCAAATGTCAAGAAGGACATATTCTAAATCCATCATTTTCTCTTCGTTCAAGAGACCTTTCAACCAATTAATCTCTTCGTTGGAGTTATCTTGGGTTATATTTCACCTAAAGCCTTCCCTAAGGAATGTTGCTATTGTGGTGCTTATCAATAATCCAAGTTTCTTCCTATTCTCGCGATGAAAGAAGTTTTCATCTCTTCGTTGCTCCCAAGCAAGCAATTGTTTTCATTAGTGGCAGAATTTCACCTCATAATTTTGAGAAGTTTTTCCTTAAGCCCACCACAAGTTTTCTTTGTTTTCGTTGTCTGTTTTCCAACAACTCCGTTCGACCCTTCTCCTAAAGATGCTTTTTCAAGCTCATTTAAGGTAGAAGATGTTGTGTTCTTCTCTGTTCCTTTAATTCCATTCTTTTATTTTTCCGGATGCTTTGTGATGTTGTTCTATTCAACCCATCATCTCATTTTTGTCAAAGATCATGTTCTTTCCTTTGCTTATCCATTCAACCGGAGTGTAATCCCCTCTTTTCAAGTTCTTCCCATTTTGTCAAGTTTTGCCTCCCTTCACAATCGGAGTGCCGTCTGAAATCTTTCTTACCACTTGTGCCATTCTTTCAATAGTTACGGAGGCAGTATGTTGTTCATTTCATCAAGCATACTCTCATCTTGTCAAGTTCATGTTCAATTCCTTCCATTTACAGTCAGAGTGCTATCCAAATTATATCATTCTTATTCTTTCTCTATCTTCTTTAACCGGAGTATCGTGTCTATCATTCCTCTTCTAACCGGAGTCTCATCCAAGTGCTTTCTTTTTGCCAACCTCATATTCTTTACCTTCCTTTCCCAACCGGAGTGTTGTCGTAATGGATCCTTATCGTTCCTTGTACTTCTCATTTTGACCGGAGTGCTTTCATGTACTTCTTGCCCATTGCAACCCCTTTTCTTATGTCTTTCAACCTACAAGGTTCTAGTACGGTTCCTTGTTCCTCTTTTCTAACGGAGTGTTTTCAACTTTGTTCATCTTTGTTGTATTCTTTCTTTCGATTTGTTCAACCTCTCAAGGTTCTTCGATTTCACTCATTTGTCAAAAAAGCAACTTAGTTTTACCTCTTCCCCTTGCTCTTCCATTTTCCCCGGTGCCATCCTAGATCTCGGGACGAGATCCTCTTGTAGTGGTGGAGTGTTGTAACGCCCCAAGACCGGAGCTTCAGATGCCTTCCATGTTTTTCCGAGTTTCGTTGTGTGTTTTGTTTGGCTCATTGCATTCATCTTTGCATCATGTGCATTGCATCATCATGTTTTCAAAACTTGCATCTGTCCGGGTCCCCCAGTTCTTTCCGTTGTTCGTTCTGAGCCCAGACACACTTGCATGCGCCCGCGGCACGTCCGAAATATTATTTTATAGGTGGCTGGAAAATGTTCCCGGAATGGGAAGAAAGTTGGCGTGCTGTGTTGTTTTGTTGTTAGTAGGTCGCGTGCCAAGTTTCATCGCATTCGGAGTCCGTTTGATGCCCCAACGGTTAACTATAGCGGTAGTATAATCGGTCTATCGTCGGACGTTTTCGGTCTCCGGAAACAGTTGTCGGGCTGCACTCATTCCCTCTCATCTCAGCCCAAACCTCCTCTTCATAGCCCACCAACCCCCCCCCCTCCGAGCGGAGCCATCGGATCGCGATCAGAGGGTCCAAAAACCCCTCCTAACCTCCTAACCCTAGCCACCTACCCTATATAAACAGCCCCTAGTCCATTTTTGGTCAAACCTAGCTCTTCCCCTACCCCTAGACCCCTTTCTCCCCAGATTCGCCGCCTCCAGCCGCAGCCAACCCCCTCCTCCTTGATTTCCGGCGCCGCCCAGCCGCTCCCTGCCACTTGGCACCGCCGCTCCCGCGCCCCGGACCAATCCGGGCACGCCACGTCGCCACCCTACACCTGCCAACCACTCCCACGCCACCACCTCGCCTCCCCAACCGGCTTCCCCCACCGCAGGCCTGCCAGGCCCGGGCGCATCCCGCCTGGCCCGAACCGCTACCGCTCCCAAGCGCTCTGCTCGTTCAGGATCGGGAGAGCCTCCTGAGCTCCTCTCGCTCGATCTGGGGCATCCCCGCGCCGGCCGAACCTCCTCCTCCTCCTTACCTCGTCGCCGGTGAGCGCTGTCGTCGGACAAGCCGACCAGGCCAGAACCCCACCGCCCTGCTCCTTCCCATTCCGTCTCTTTCTCCTCCTCCCGCTAACCTCTCTCTCTCTCTCTCTCTGCCACCATGTTCAAGGTCCCCCATGGTCGCCGGATCTGGGTGTCGCCGCCGTCTTCCTGTCTGTTTCCGGCCTCCCCTGCCGCTGCCTCGCCCGGACCAGGTGGATCCAGCGAGCTCTTCGCCGCCGCCGTCCGCATCGAGCTTCTACTCGATCCTTGATGCGGGAACGAGTCGAGGAGAGCTTGCAACCGCGTTGACCGCTTCGGTCAGGTCCGGTGGGCCGCGCTGCTTCCCCGTCGGCACAGCGCGCCCCTCTCCCAAAGCCCAGCTGCGGCCTCCTGCTTGGCCCAGTTCCAGAGTCGGCCTCTGGGCCCCTGGTGAGCTGCCCCCCCTATCCAACGCACTGGGCGCAACATTATATTCCGCGCCCGTGCTCCTGTTCCAGTTCCGGCCCGCGTATGTTTTTTTCCAGCGCCTGGGATTTTGCTATTTAATCTAGTAAAATAGTTTTACAGTATAGCCCCTAAACTTCATGCATATCATATCTCACAAACCGTGCATCAGAATTAAACAAACTTGATATGAAAAATGCTTAGAAATTCATCTAGTTTCATAATATGCAACTTTCAACCATGATAAAAAATGTTTAAAATGTTGTTTTTGTTTATTTTGCATATTGCCATGCTAAAATGCTTTATTTCATATCTAAATAACTATAGCTCCAAATTTAATAATCTTTATATGTAAATGAGGTAGAAAAATTGCATAGATTAACATGATGTACTTACTTTGCATGTTTAACAACAATAAAAATATGGTTTAGGGCAGAATAGTACCAAATCCATAATTTGCACATGAGGGTTTTCTAGAATTGTTGTTTGTTGTTTCCGGCCTCATTTAAACTTGACTAGATAGTTAATTTAATTATGCTTCACCTCTTGCCATGTTAATCAACATTTAATATTGTTGGGTACATAAACGAGATCGAACTAAATAACTTTAATGTGGTGTTCCGTCAATATGCAACTCGTTGCATATTGAGATCCACTCAATTTGTAGTATTGTTTGTGCACTTTGCCATGCCATGCCTCATTAAACCGGACATGCATCATACTTGGTTGTGCATCATGCCATGTTTATGTGATGGTTATTTACCATGTTGTTTGCTTCTTTCCGGGTTCCTTCTCTCATTAGCTTCGGTTCCGTTCAGGAGTTGTGAGGTTCGTTCGACTATGTCCGTTTGTCTTCTTCATGAACTCATTCTTCTTCCTTGCAGGATTTCAGGCAAGATGACCATACCCTCGAAATCACTTCTATCTTTGCTTGCTAGTTGTTCGCTCTATTGCTATGCCGCGATACCTACCACTTGCTATATCATGCCTCCCATATTGCCTTGACAAGCCTCTAACCCACCTTACCTAGCAAACCGTTGTTTGGCTATGTTACCGCTTTTGCTCAGCCCCTCTTATAGCATTGCTAGTTGCAAGTGAAGATGAAGTTTGTTCCTTGTTGGAACATGGATATTGTTGGGATATCATTATTATATCGTATTTACTTTAATGCATCTATATACTTGGTAAAGGGTGGAAGGCTCGGCCTTATGCCTGGTGTTTTGTTCCACTCTTGCCACCCTAGTTTCCGTCATACCGGTGTTATGTTCCTTGATTTTGCGTTCCTTACGCGGTTGGGTGTTTATGGGAACCCCTTGACAGTTCACTTTGAATAAAACTCCTCCAGCAAGGCCCAACCTTGGTTTTACATTTGCCTAACAACCTATACCTTTCCCTTGGGAGTAATTAACCCGAGGGTCATCTTATT
>NC_057794.1:319433713-319489153 GCF_018294505.1 Triticum aestivum | reverse complement strand
GTGCGGGACTGTCCCTTGGCAACTTTGGATATGTTGGTACATGTACACTTAGCTTATCCGGTGTTGCCCTGAGAACGAGATATCTGCAGCTCCTATCGGGATGTCGGCGCATCGGGCGGTCTTGCTGGTCTTGTTTTACCATTGTCGGAATGTCTTGTAACTGGGATTCCGAGACTGATCGGGTCTTCTCAGGAGAAGGAATATCCTTTGTTGACCGTGAGAGCTTGTGATGGGCTAAGTTGGGACACCCCTGCAGGGTTTGAACTTTCGAAAGTCGTGCCCGCGGTTATGGGCAGATGGGAATTTGTTAATATCCGGTTGTAGAGAACTTGACACTTAACTTAATTAAAATGCATCAACCGCGTGTGTAGCTGTGATGGTCTCTTTTCAACAGAGTCCGGTAAGTGAACACGGTTCTTGTGTTATACTTGAACATAAGTAGTTTCAGGATCACTTCTTGATCACTTCTAGTTCACGACCGCTGTGTTGCTTCTCTTCTCGCTCTCATTTGTGTATGTTAGCCTACATTTTTTCTTAGAGCTTGCTACAGCTCCACCTCATCACCCCTTTCCTACCCATAAGCTTAATTAGTCTTGATCTCATGGGTGTGAGACTGCTGAGTCCTTGTGGCTCACAGATACTTCCAAATAGTTGCAGGTGCCGACGATACCAGTGCAGATGATGCAACCGAGCTCAAGTGGGACCTCATTGAAGATCTTGTCCGTTGTGTTGTTTCATTTCCTGTCGATCAATAGTGGAGCCCAGTTGGGATAATCGGGGATCTAGCATTTGGGGTTGTCTTCTTTTATTTTGGTTCCGTAGTCGGACCTTTGATTGTATTCTGGATGATGTATGTTTAACTTGTATTTGCGTGAAGTGGCGATTGTAAGCCAACTCTTTATCCCTTTCTCATTTAGTAGATGGGATTGTGTGCAGATTACCCCTCTTGCGACAAACCTACCATGCGGCTATGCCTCTAAGTTGTGCCCCGACACGTGGGAGATATAGTCGCATCGTGGGTGTTACATGGTTCTAAGCCGTAAAGCATGGTGCACTAAACTATCAAGTAGTCATCATACCGAGCTTTGCCAAACGTTCATAATGTCAACATCTGCTCCTGCAATAGGTCTGTCACCTAGCTATGCATCAAGGACATAATTCTTCTGTGCAGCAATGAGGATAATCCTCAAATCACGGACCTAGTCCGCATCATTGCTACTATCATCTTTCAACTTAGTTTTCTCTAGGAACATATCAAAAATAAACGGGGAAGCTATACACGAGCAATTGATCTACAACATAGATATGCAAATACTATCAGGACTAAGTTCATGATAAATTAAAGTTCAATTAATCATATTACTTACGAACTCCCACTTGGATAGACATCCCTCTAGTCATCTAAATGATCACGTGATCAAAATCAACTAAACCATGTCCGATCATCACGTGAGATGGAGTAGTTTCCAATGGTGAACATCACTATGTTGATAACATCTACTATATGATTCACGTTTGACCTTTCAGTCTCAGTGTTCTGAGGCCATATCTGCATATGCTAGGCACGTCAAGTTTAACCAGAGTATTCTGCATGTGCAAAACTGGCTTGCACCCGTTGTATGTGAACGTAGAGCTTATCACACCCGATCATCAAGTGGTGTCTCAGCACGAAGAACTGTCACAACGGTGCATACTCAGGGAGAACACTTATACCTTCAAATTTTAGTAAGGGATGTTGGGGATCGTTGCAGAAACTAAAAAAATTCTATGCATCACCAAGATCAATCTATGGAGAGACTAGCAACGAGAGAGAGGGGGTGTATCTTCATACCCATGAAGATCGTGAAACGAAAGCGTTACAAGAACGCGGATGAAGGAGTCGTCCTCGCAGCGATTCAGATCGCGGTTGATTCCGATCTAAGCGCCGAATAACGACGCCTCCGCATTCAACACACGTACAGCCCAGGGACGTCTCCTCCTTCTTGATCCAGCAAGGGGGAAGGAGAATTTGGGGTAGAACTCCGGCAGCACGATGGCGTTGTGGTGGAGCTCGCAGTTCTCCGGCAAGGCTTTGCCAAGCTGAACGAAGGAGGAGGTGTTGGGAGAGGGAGGGCTGCGCCTTGGAAGTGGTTTTGCTGCCCTCCCTCCACCCCACTATTTATAGGGTGAAGGGGGAAGGGGGCTGATCCCTCTAGATGAGATCTAGAGGAGGCGGCGGCCAAGGGGAGGGGGCTTGCCCCCCAAGCCAAGGGGGGCGCCCTTTTAGGGTTCCCCCCAAACCCTAGGCGCATGGGCCTTAAGGGGGGGTGGCGCCAAGCCCACTTAGGCGCTGGTTCCCTTCCACATACAGCCCATAGGGCCCTCCAGGGCAGGTGGACCCTCCCGGTGGACCCCCGGAACCCCTTCGGTGGTCCCGGTATAATACCGATAAACACCCAAACACTTCCGGTGACCGTATGATGACTTCCCACATATAAATCTTCACCTCCGGACCATTACGGAACTCCTCGTGACGTCCAGGACTCCGGACAACATTCGGTAATTGCATACTATTTCCCATAACAACTCTACCATCACTGAACCTTAAGTGTATAGACCCTACGGGTTCAGGAATCATGCAGACATGACCGAGACATCTCTATGGCCAATAACCAACATCGGGATCTGGATACCCATGTTGGCTCCCACACGTTCCACGATGATCTCATCGGATGAAGCATGATGTCGGGGATTCGATCAATCCTGTATATAATTCCCTTTGTCGACTGGTATGATACTTGCCCGGGATTCGATCGTCAGTATCCCTATACCTTGTTCAATCTCATTACCAGCAAGTCTCTTTACTCGTTCCATAACACATCATCCCGTGATCAACTTCTTGATCACATTGAGCTCATTTTGATGATATCTTACCGAGTGGGCCCAGAGATACCTCTCCATCACACGGAGTGACAAATCCCAGTCTCGATTCGTGCCAACTCAACAAACACTTTCGGAGATACCCGTAGTGTGCCTTTATAGCCACCCAGTTACGTTGTGAAGTTTGGCACACCCAAAGCATTCCTATGGTATCCGGGAGTTGCACAATCTCATGGTCTAAGGAAATGATACTTTACATTAGAAAAGCTTTAGCATATGAACTACACGATCTTGTGTTATGCTTAGGATTGGGTCTTGTCCATCACATCATTCTCCCAATGATGTGATCCCATTATCAACGACATCCAATGTCCATGGTCAGGAAACAGTAACCATCTATTGATCAACGAGCTAGTCAACTAGAGGCTCACTAGGGACATGTTGTGGTCTATGTATTCACACATGTATTATGATTTCCGGATAACACAATTATAGCATGAACAATAGACAATTATCATGAACAAGGAAATATAATAATAACCATTTTATTATTGCCTCTAGGGCATATTTCCAACAGTCTCCCACTTGCACTAGAGTCAATAATCTAGTTACATTATGATGAATCGAACACCCATAGAGTTCTGGTGTTGATCATGTTTTGCTCGTGTAAGAGGTTTAGTCAACAGATCTGCGACATTCAGGTCCGTATGCACTTTACAAATATCTATGTCTCCATCTTGAACATTTTCACGAATGGAGTTGAAGCGACGCTTGATATGCCTGGTCTTCTTGTGAAACCTGGGCTCCTTGGCCAGGGCAATAGCTCCAGTGTTGTCACAGAAGAGACCCATCGGGCCTGACGCATTGGGAATAACTCCTAGGTCGGTAATGAACTCCTTCATCCAGATTGCTTCATGTGCTGCCTCCGAGGCTGCCATGTACTCCGCTTCACATGTAGATCCCGCCACGACGCTTTGCTTGCAACTACACCAGCTGACTGCCCCACCATGCAAAATATACACATATCCGGTTTGTGACTTGGAGTCATCCAGATCTGTGTCGAAGCTAGCATCGACGTAACACTTTACGGCAAGATCTTCGTCACCTCCATAAATGAGAAACATATCCTTAGTCCTTTTCAGGTACTTCGGGATATTCTTGACCGTTGTCCAGTGTTCCATGCCGAGATTACTTTGGTACCTTCCTACCAAACTTACGGCAAGGTTTACATCAGGTCTAGTACACAGCATGGCATACATAATAGACCCTATGGCCGAGGCATAGGGGATGACACTCATCTTTTCTCTATCTTCTGCCGTGGTTGGGCATTGAGCCGTGCTCAATCTCACACCTTGCAATACAGGCAAGAACCCCTTCTTGGACTGATCCATATTGAACTTCTTCAATATCTTGTCAAGGTACGTGCTTTGTGAAAGACCAATGAGGCATCTCGATCTATCTCTATAGATCTTGATGCCTAATATATAAGCAGCTTCTCCAAGGTCCTTCATTGAAAAACACTTATTCAAGTAGGCCTTTATGCTTTCCAAGAGTTCTATATCATTTCCCATCAATAGTATGTCATCCACATATAATATGAGAAATGCTATAGAGCTCCCACTCACTTTCTTGTAAACACGGGCTTCTCCATAAATCTGCATAAACCTAAACGCTTTGATCATCTCATCAAAGTGAATGTTCCAACTCCGAGATGCTTGCACCAGCCCATAGATTGAGCGCTAGAGCTTGCATACCTTGTCAGCATTCTTAGGATCGACAAAACCTTCTGGTTGCATCATATACAATTCTTCCTTAAGGAAACCATTAAGGAATGTCGTTTTGATGTCCATTTGCCATATCTCATAATCATAGAATGCGGCAATTGCTAACATGATTCTGACGGACTTCAGCTTCGCTACGGGTGAGAAGGTCTCATCGTAGTCAACCCCTTGAACTTGTCGATAACCCTTAGCAACAAGCCGAGCTTTATAGATAGTCACATTGCCATCCGTGTCCGTCTTCTTCTTAAAGATCCATTTATTTTCTATGGCTCGCCGATCATCGGGCAAGTCTGTCAAAGTCCATACTTTGTTTTCATACATGGATCCTATCTCGGATTTCATGGCTTCAACCCATTTGTTGGAATCCGGGCCCGCCATCGCTTCTTCATAGTTCGAAGGTTCACCGTTGTCTAACAACATTATTTCTAGGACAGAGTTGTCATACCATTCTGGTGTGGAACATATCCTTGTGGACCTACGAAGTTCAGTAGTAACTTGATCCGAAGTTCCTTGATCATCATCATTGACTTCCTCTCTAGTCGGTGCAGGCACCACAGAAACATTTTCTTGAGCTGCGCTATTTTCCGGTTCAAGAGGCAGTACTTCATCAAGTTCTACTTTCCTCCCACTTACTTCTTTCGTGAGAAACTCTTTCTCTAGAAAGGATCCATTCTTGGCAACAAAGATCTTGCCTTCGGATCTGAGGTAGAAGGTATACCCAAGAGTTTCCTTAGGGTATCCTATGAATACGCATTTTTCCGACTTGGGTTCGAGCTTTTTAGGTTGAAGTTTCTTGACATAAGCATCGCATCCCCAAACTTCCAGAAACGACAACTTAGGTTTCTTTCCAAACCATAATTCATATGGTGTAGTCTCAACGGATTTCGACGGAGCACTATATAAAGTGAATGCGGCAGTCTCTAAAGCATAACCCCAAAATGATAGCGGTAGATTGGTAAGAGACATCATAGATCGCGCCATATCTAATACAGTGCGATTACGACGTTCGGACACACCATTACGCTTAGGTGTAACAGGCACCGTGAGTTGTGGAACAATTCCACATTTCCTTAAGTGTGTGCCAAATTCGTGACTCAAATAATCTCCCCCACGATCTGATCGTAAGAACTTTATTTTCCTGTCACGTTGATTCTCAACCTCATTCTGAAATTCCTTGAACTTTTCAAAGGTCTCAGACTTGTGTTTCATTAAGTAGACATACCCATATCTACTCAAGTCATCAGTGAGGGTGAGAACATAACGATAGCCACCGCGAGCCTCAATGCTCATTGGACCGCACACATCGGTATGTATGATTTCCAATAAGTTGGTTGCTTGCTCCGTTGTTCCGGAGAACGGAGTCTTGGTCATTTTTCCCATGAGGCATGGCTCGCACGTGTCAAATGATTCATAATCAAGAGACTCCAAAAGTCCATCTGCATGGAGTTTCTTCATGCGTTTGACACCAATGTGACCAAGGCGGCAGTGCCACAAGTATGTGGGACTATCATTATCAACCTTACACTTCTTGGTATTCACACTACGAACATGTGTAACATCATGTTCGAGATTAAACAAGAATAAACCATTGACCAGCGGGGCATGACCATAAAACATATCTCTCATATAAATGGAACAACCATTATTCTCGGATTTAAATGAGTAGGCATCTCGCATTAATCGAGATCCAGATACAATGTTCATGCTCAAAGCTGGCACTAAATAACAATTTTTGAGGTTTAAAACTAATCCCATAGGTAAATGTAGAGGCAGCGTGCCGACGGTGATCACATCGGCCTTGGAACCATTCCCGACACGCATCGTCACCTCGTCCTTCGCCAGTCTCCGCTTATTCTGCAGCTCCTGTTTTGAGTTACAAATATGAGCAACCGCACAGGTATCAAATACCCAGGAGCTACTACGAGTGCTGGTAAGGTACACATCAATAACATGTATATCATATATACCTTTGGTATTGTCGGCCTTCTTATCCGCTAAGTACTTGGGGCAGTTCCGCTTCTAGTGACTGTTTCCCTTGCAATAAAGGCACTCAGTCTCAGGCTTGGGTCCATGCTTTGGCTTCTTCCCGGTAGCTTGCTTACCAGGCGCGGCAACTCCCTTGCCATCCTTCTTGAAGTTCTTATTACCCTTGCCTTTCTTGAAACTAGTGGTTTTATTGACCATCAACACTTGATTTTCCTTTTTGATCTCCACCTCCGCTGATTTCAGCATTGAATATACCTCAGGGATGGTTTTCTCCATCGCCTGCATATTGAAAAATTCATCACAAAGCTCTTGTAGCTACGTGGGAGCGACTGAAGGATCCTGTCAACGACCGCGTCATCCGGGAGATTAACTCCCAGCTGAGACAAGCAGTTGTGCAACCCAGACATTTTGAGTATGTACTCGCTGACAAAACTATTCTCCTCCATCTTACAACTATAGAACTTGTCGGAGACTTCATATCTCTCGACAAAGGCATGAGCTTGGAGAACCATTTTCAGCTCTTTGAACATCTCATATGCTCCGTGCTGCTCAAAACACTTTTGGAGCCCCGGTTCTAAACTATAAAGCATGCCGCATTGAACCAGGGAGTAATCATCACTACGCGACTGCCAGGCGTTCATAACGTCTTGAGTTGCTGGGAAAACAGGTGCTTCACCTAGCGGTGCTTCAAGGACATATGCTTTCTTGGCACCTATGAGGATAATCCTCAGGTTACGGACCCAGTCCGTGTAGTTGCTGCCATCGTCTTTCAGCTTGGTTTTCTCTAGGAACGCATTGAAGTTGAGGGCAACATTAGCATGGGCCATTTGATCTACAAGACATATTGCGAAGTTTTAGACTATCTTCATGATAAGTAAGTTCATCTAATCAAATTATTTATTGAACTCCCACTCAGATTGACATCCCTCTAGTCATCTATGTGATACATGATCCGAGTTAACTAGGCCATGTACGATCATCACGTGAGACGGACTAGTCATCATCGGTGAAGATCTTCATGTTGATCGTATCTTCTATACGGCTCATGTTTGACCTTTCGGTCTTCCGTGTTCCGAGGCCATGTCTGTACATGCTAGGCCCGTCAAGTCAACCTAAGTGTATTGCGTGTGTAAATCTGGCTTACACCCGTTGTATGTGAACGTTAGAACCTATCACACCCAATCATCACGTGGTGCTTCGGAACAACGGACCTTAGCAATGGTGCACAGTTAGGGGGAACACTTTCTTGAAATTATTGTGAGGGATCATCTTATTTATGCTACCGTCGTTCTAAGCAAATAAGATGTAAAACATGATAAACATCACATCCAATCAAATAGTGACATGATATGGCCAATATCATTTTGCTCCTTTTGATCTCCATCTTTGGGCGCCATGATCATCATCGTCACCAGCATGACACCATGATCTCCATCATCATGATCTCCATCATTGTGTCTTCATGAAGTTGTCTCGCCAACTATTACTTCTACTACTATGGCTAAAGGTTAGCAATAAAGTAAAGTAATTACAAGGCGTTTTCAGTGACACACAGGTCATAAAATAATTTAGACAACTCCTATGGCTCCTGCCAGTTGTCATACTCATCGACATGCAAGTCATGATTCCTATTACAAGAACATGATCAATCTCATACATCACATATATCATTCATCACATTCTTTTGGCCATATCACATCACATAGCATACCCTACAAAAACAAGTTAGACGTCCTCTAATTGTTGTTGCATGTTTTTACGTGGCTGCTTCTAGCAAGAACGTTTCTTACCTACGCAAAACCACAACGTGATATGCCAATTTCTATTTACCCTTCATAAGGACCCTTTTCATCGAATCCAATCCGACTGAAGTGGGAGAGACAAACACCCGCTAGCCACCTTATGCAACTAGTGCATGTCAGTCGGTGGAACCTGTCTCACGTAAGCATACGTGTAAGGTTGGTCCGGGCCGCTCCATCCCACGATGCCGCCGAATCAAGATAAGACTAGTAACGGCAAGTAAATTGACCAAATCAACACCCACAACAACTTGTGTTCTACTCGTGCATAGAAACTACGCATAGACCTAGCTCATGATGCCACTGTTGGGGATCGTTGCAGAAATTAAAAAAATTCTACACATCACCAAGATCAATCTATGGAGATACTAGCAACGAGAGAGAGGGGAGTGTATCTTCATACCCATGAAGATCGCGAAACGGAAGCGTTACAAGAACGCGGATGAAGGAGTCGTACTCGCAGCGATTCAGATCGCGGTTGATTCCGAGCTAAGCGCCGAACAACGGCGCCTCCACATTCAACACACGTACAGCCCGGGGACATCTCCTCCTTCTTAATCCAGCAAGAGGGAAGGAGAAGTTGGGGAAGAACTTTGGCAGCACGATGGCGTGGTGGTCGAGCTCGCAGTTCTCTAGCAGGGCTTCGCCAAGCTCAGCGGAGGAGGAGGAGGTGTTGGGAGAGGGAGGGCTGCGCCTTGGAAGTGGTGTTGCTGCCCTCCCTCCACCCCTCTATTTATAGGGTGAAGGGGGGAGGGGGCCGGCCCCTCTAGATGAGATCTAGAGGGGGGCGCCGGCCAAGGGGAGGGGGCTTGCCCTCCAAGCCAAGGGGGCGCCCCCTTTAGGGTCCCCCCCCCCAAACCCTAGGCGCATTGGCCGTAAGGGGGGTGGCGCCCAGCCCACTTAGGGGCTAGTTCCCTTCCACATACAGCCCATAGGGCCCTTCGGGGCAGGTGGACCCTCCCGGTGGACCCCCAGAACCCCTTCGGTGGTCCCGGTATAATACTGATAAACCCCTGAACACTTCCGGTGATCGTATGATGACTTCCCATATATAAATCTTCACCTCTGGACCATTCCGGAACTCCTCGTGACGTCTGGGATCTCATTCGAAACTCCAAACAACATTCGGTAACTGCATACTATTTCCCATAACAACTCTAGCGTCACCGAACCTTAAGTGTGTAGACCCTACGGGTTCGGGAATCATGCAGACATGACCGAGACATCTCTCTGGCCAATAACCAATAGCGGGATCTGGATACCCATCTTGGCTCCCACATGTTCCACGATGATCTCATCGGATGAACCACGATGTCGGGGATTCGATCAATCCTGTATACAATTCCCTTTGTCTACCGGTATGATACTTGCCCGAGATTCGATCGTCGGTATCCCTATACCATGTTCAATCTCGTTACCGGCAAGTCTCTTTACTCGTTCCATAACACATCATCCCATGATCAACTTCTTGATCACATTGAGATCATTTTGATGATGTCTTACTGAGTGGGCCCAGAGATACCTCTCCGTCACACGGAGTGACAAATCCCAGTCTCGATTCGTGCCAACTCAATAGACACTTTCGGAGATACCCTTAGTGTGCCTTTATAGCCACCCAGTTATGTTGTGATGTTTGGCACACCCAAAGCATTCCTACGGTATCCGGGAGTTGCACAATCTCATGGTCTAAGGAAATGATACTTGACATTAGAAAAGCTTTAGCAGACGAACTACACGATCTTGTGCTATGCTTAGGATTGGGTCTTGTCCATCACATCATTCTCCCAATGATGTGATCCCGTTATCAACGACATCCAACATCCATGGTCAGGAAACCATAACCATCTATTGATCAACGAGCTAGTCAACTAGAGGCTCACTAGGGACATGTTGTGGTCTACGTATTCACACATGTATTACGATTTCCGGATAACACAATTATAGCATGAACAATAGACAATTATCATGAACAAGGAAATATAATAATAACCATTTTATTATTGCCTCTAGGGCATATTTCCAACAAGGGATCATCTCATAATGCTAACGTCGTACTAAGAAATAAGATGCATAAAGGATAAACATCACATGCAATCAAAATATGTGACATGATATGGCCATCATCATCTTGTGCCTTTGATCTCCATCTCCAAAGTACCATCATGATCTCCATCGTCACCGGCATGAAACCATTGAAAGGATCGATATGGTTGACTAGAGGGGGGTGAATAGGCAACTAACAATTTTTAGCTTTTCTTTAGCAATTTAAACTTTGTATCAAAGTAGGTTGTCTAGATATGCAACTAGGTGAGCAACCTATATGATGCAACAAGGATAGGAACACAAGCAAGGAAGATATATGAAACAAATAAGCTTGCACAAGTAAAGGCACGAGATAACCAAGAGTGGAGACGGTGGAGATGACGATGTGTTGCTGAAGTTCCTTCCCTTTGAGAGGAAGTACGTCTCCGTTGGAGCGGTGTGGAGGCACAATGCTCCCCAAGAAGCCACTAGGGCCACCGTAATCTCCTCACGCCCTCATACAATGCGAGATGCCGTGATTCCACTAATGGTGCCGTTGGAGGCGGCGATCGAACCTTTACAAACTAGGTTGGGGCAATCTCCACAACTCAATTGGAGGCTCCCAACGACACCATGAAGCTTCACCACAATGGACTATGGCTTTGCGGTGACCTCAACCGTCTAGGATGCTCAAACACCCAAGAGTAACAAGATCCGCAAGGGATTAGTGGGGCGAATCAAATATCTCTTGGTGGAAGTGTAGAACGGGGCCTTCTCAACCACTCCCGAGCAAATCAACAAGTTTGGTCGGCTAGGGAGTGAGATCGGGCGAAAATGGAGCTTGGAGCAATAATGGAGCTTAGGGGTGGAAGAGGTAATTCAACGGGGAAGAAGGGGACCCCTTATATAGTGTGGGAAAAGGATCCAACCGTTACCCACCAACCAGCCCGCGGCCAGCGGTACTACCGCGCCTGGCAAGCGGTACTACCGCAAGGCCGCGCGGTACTACTGCTTGCAACCAAGCGGTACTACCGCACGGCTGTGCGGTACTACAGTACTGACCCACGGTACTGCCGCAACCCCAGCAACAGAAAAGATAAACAGATGCGCAGGAGCTAGGGGCGGTACTTCCGCACGCGCGGTACTACCGCGCCCCTCATGCGGTACTACCGCGAGGCAAAAATCCCAGCCAGGGGGGAAGGGAAACTTCCGTGCCTACTTCCGCAAAGAAACGGAAGTAGCAAAAACCCGACACACTAGTACTGCCGAGGGGAGGTACTACTGCCTGACTGCATAGCGCGGTACTACCGCTCGGCGAAAGCGGTACTACCGTGGGCACCTGCGGTACTACCGCGCCACCGCGCGGTACTACCGCGGATGCCTACGGTACTACCGTTGTCCTGGGAGCAGTACTACCGCAACCAACAACAGCAGCCAGACAAGGGAGGCAAGAAAACAGAGGAAGCTCCAAGGAAAAAGGAGGGGACAAGAAGGAGACGTGTACGTGATGATTCCACCCAAACCTTTCCAACGCGGACCCCCTCTTAATAGTACGGCTTCCCTACGACTCAAATCCACCAAAAAGAAACGTAGAAAAGATGTCATCTTCATCAGTCTTCGAGGGGCACCCAACCGTCTTGTGCCTAGCAATGAAGTGTCTGGAATACTCATGGCACACGATTAGTCCGCAAATGCGTTGTCATCAATCACCAAAACACTTAGGGATAAATATGCCCTTACAATCTCCCCCTTTTTGGTGGATTGATGACACTACGGGATTTGCACAAAGAAAATAATATTAAGTAAATGCAAACCCCTCCTCTCTATAATATAGACGGGCTCCCCCTAGATGTGTGCCACCTAGATGAGTGCTTTGGACTGCACGGCACACGAATACTAGGATCAAAGCTCCCCCTATATTATAGAGACAAGGCATATCTATCACTAGACAAGATAGCACACACATAAGTTAACTACGATAGATAAAGTGCATATGTCTTACACCATATGTAGGAAAGGTCTCGAAAGCACAAACCAAACAAGAGCAACCAAGCACAAACGAGGTCCAAAAGACAAAGCAAACAAATGCACCAAGCACGACACAACGCAAATCCCTACACTCTCTCCCCCTTTGGCATCGAGACGCCAAAAAGGCAGAGAGGACACCTACACACACGGGGTGGCTCAGGTAGAGAAGTTGCCCCACTGCTCCTCGTGCTCCTCGTTAGACTCAGCGGCGGGGATAGTCTCCTCGAGGTCATCATCTGAACTGGTCAACTTGTATCCCTGCTTTGACATCCAGGCAGCCTCAGGTGTGATGACATCCTCAGACCCGCCAGACACATCCTCTCTAAAGAGCCTCATAACCTTCTTGTCATGGCAGCGACTCTCCTTGTCTGCCACATGAGCCCTGTACTGTCCCTTCGCCTGCATGCAGAAGAGAGTCTTCATCTTGTCCTTTAGCTTCTTGGCCCATGACGGCTCAGAGGAAGGAGTGGTGGACCTAGCAGCACGGTCCTCAGCAACATTCTCAGCAGCAGCAGCCGCCTCCTCACCAGCAGCCCTCCTAGCAGAAGAGGCGTCAGCAAGGGTAGTGGTGTTGGCCCAGTTGGGCTTGACGCGGAGGCTGATGGACTCATGGCGAATCCAGTCTGGAGCAAGGAACTCATCACCCGGGTACATCTTCTCCCAAGTGGTGGAGAGCAGCAGAAATAGGTACGGTCCATAGATAGGTACCTTGCGAGTGAGCACCGCAAACCGAAGGTCACACCACATGATGTGTGAGACATCAAGTGGCTGAGTCTGAGAAGAACGTGCCTCTGCACACAGGAGCAACATGTCGACTAGATATGCATGGACCTTGTCCTTGTCGCCAATGCGTGGGAACAGAGTGTTGCGGAAGATGCAATGCATGATATCCAGAAAGGAGTTTAACACCCAAGTTGACTTGCCATTTGGGAGCACCTTCTCAACAAGGAAAGGCTGAAGCAGGTTCTTGTTGGCAGACTCAGAGTTGGCATGGGGGCGAACACCGACGGGGGTGTGAAGCCCGTCATCAGGAATGTGCAGCAGATCCATGAACTCTTTCCATGTAGCAGACAGCTGACGGCCATTGGTCATCCAGGTCATCCTCCGCACCTCCCCGAGATGAAAGTACACTAAGGCAAAGAACTGACAGATGAGCTCAGGGTCATAGTCATGGTGAAAAGAGATCACCGGCTCAATAGCAAACTGCTCCACCAAGTCCAGAGCCTCTCCAAAATAGTCACGAAACTTGTCCTTCCGCATGTGATGCATGTCTATCCACTTGACCTCCATGAAGGTATTCTGCTTGCTCTTGATCGCATCCAGATAGATGAGAACATGTTGCTTGTTCCAGAACATCTCAGTGCCTCTGAGCACAGCCTGAGGAGTCACATAGGGATTGACCCTCCGGCGTTCGACATACTCAGAGATAGAAATCTCGTCCATGCCCTTAGCAGGTTCCTTTTGCTTGCTGGCAGTGGTCTTGACATTGCGCTTGGGGGCATTGGAGCCCTCTGGGGCTTCATCTTGGGGGTTGCACAGACGCTTGGAGCCAGTGTCACGACTGGGATTGGAACGGCGAGAGCCACCACCTGAGACACAAAATGCAAAACACCCACAACAGCCAAGAGGGATTAATGCAAAGACCACAACAAAGCAAGTGAAACAAGCAGAAAGCACACATGATAAATGCCTAGAGAGAGATTTGATCCCTACGGTAGTACTGCCAAGTGCTGCAAAGCTAAGATAGTAGTACTGCTCTTATGCACGGTAGTACCATGCAAGGTCATGGTAGTACCAGGTCTAGGAGCGGTAGTACGACCTTAGCGCCTCGGCTAGCGCAGTAGTACCGCGTCTGTAGAGCGGTAGTACCACACGAGCTAGCACGGTAGTACTGCACCTGACGGGCGGTAGTACCGCAAGAGCGGTAGTACCGCACATCAGACACGGTAGTACCGCACCGCGCCAGATCTGAACAGGTTCAAATCTGAAAAAAGCCCGTGAAACCACGGCGGTACTACGGTTGGACAAAGCTACCACAAGACAGCATATCAAGTATGATTCCTACGCATCACGACTCTCCTACATCCTACTCTTGCATAGATTTGGCCTAAAATCTCAAGAACAACAAGTTTCTCCCCAAAAACCTAGAAGCAAGAGAACAGCCAAGAAAAAGAGGGATTTGGGGAAAAACCTTGGTCCATGGCAAGAGGAAGTGGTGGGGAACGATCCCACCGGCCGGAATCCGAGGAGAGTGGTCGGAGATGGAGATCCGGCGAGGGCCTCCGGCGCCGTTCTTGAGCGAGAGAGAGAGACGTGGGGAGAGAGACAAATGAATGGGTATGGGGAGTTGGAACTCCCCTGCCCGAGTCATAACCCCCACGCTCCCTCGACGGCGCGGTAGTACTGTGCCCCGATGTGGTAGTACCGCCCGGCGCGGTACTTCCGAAGTACTGCACCTGAGCGGTAGTACCGTGTTGTGGTGCGGTAGTACCATGCCTCCCAAAGCGGTAGTACCGCGGCCAGACGCGGTAGTACCGTGAGCTTAAGAAGATGCATGTTTCGAGCACACGAAAAACTGGATCTTTGCACAAACACTCCGAGCCAACACGACACCACAAGACCATGCAACGCACAAAGCCAGAAAGGCACACGACAAATGAAACAACCACGAGACACCACCTCTCCAAAGAGAGGGCGGTGGCCGTAGCCACCTATGTTTGAGTCAATTGGTATGGCACCACGAAGAATTATCCTTGGGTCCATGACCAAAACTTGTCTTTGAAACACAAGTACCATCAAACATGGCTAATGTGAAAGACTTGATCGATTTATGCATAATGGGGGGAGGGAGAGTTCATTGAGAGAACATCACTCCCCCTATGTCCATGCCTACATCTAAATAGGACAACACGTTGAGTATGGTGGGGTGTGCAAGGGTTCAAGCAACATTGCTCGAATCAATGATATTTAGCTCATGCCTTAACTCGCAAAATCTTGCTTCATCCAAGGGATTTGTGAAGATATCTGCAAGGTTATCATGAGTGTTGACATAGTTGAGCTCGATCTCTCCTCGCCTAATGTGATCCCGGATGAAGTGATACCGAATCTCAATATGCTTCGTCTTGAAGTGTTGCACCGGGTTGAGAGAGATCTTGATGGCACTATCATTGTCACACCAAAGAGGCACTTTGTCACAAATGACACCATAATCCTTTAAAGTTTGCCTCATCCATAAGAGTTGTGCACAACAACTACCGACCGCCACATACTCCGCTTCGGTGGACGAGAGAGACACACAACTTTGCTTTTTGGAAGACCAACTTACCAAAGAACAACCAAGAAATTGGCACCCTCCGGAAGTGGACTTCCTATCCACTTTGTCTCCCGCCCAATCGGAATCCAAATACCCTACAAGCTTGAAGTTTGCTCCTCTTGGGTACCATAGGCCAAAATTTGGGGTATGAGCCAAATATCGAAAGATTTGTTTGACCGCCACATAGTGACTTTCCTTAGGTGCGGCTTGAAAACGTGCACAAATTCCCACACTCAACATGATATCCGGTCTAGATGCACAAAGGTAAAGCAAGGAACCTATCATGGAGCGATATACCTTTTGATCCACCGCTTTACCATTGGGATCTATGTCAAGTTGGCACTTGGTGGGCATGGGAGTGGAAGCCGGCTTGACATCACTTAGCTTGAATCTCTTGAGCATGTCTTGAGTATATTTTGCTTGATTGATGAAGGTTCCTTCTCTTCTTTGCTTCACTTCGAATCCTAGAAAGAACTTCAACTCTCCCATGGAAGACATCTCGAACTTTGAGGTCATGAGAGCGGCAAATTCCTCATTGAAAGCTTTGTTAGGGGAACCAAAGATAATATCATCAACATATAATTGGCACACAAACAACTCCCCTTTGACCTTCTTAGTAAAAAGAGTGGGGTCGATTAGCCCAACTTCGAAACCACGGTCTTGTAACAACTCGGTAAGGTGGTCATACCACGCACGTGGGGCTTGTTTAAGGCCATAGAGTGCCTTATCGAGTTGATACACATGATCGGGAAAGTAGGGATCCTCGAACCCGGGGGGTTGCTTGACATACACCAATTCATTAATGGGACCATTAAGAAAAGCACTCTTCACATCCATTTGTTGTAACTTAAAGTTATGATGAGAAGCATAGGCAATCAACATGCGAATAGATTCAAGACGAGCAACGGGAGCAAAGGTTTCACCGTAGTCGATACCCTCGACTTGGGAGTAGCCTTGTGCTAGTAAACGAGCCTTGTTGCGAATGATAATCCCATGGGCATCTTGCTTGTTTTTAAATATCCACTTAGTTCCGATGACATTGTGGTTCCCCGTCGGTCTTGGCACCAATCTCCACACTTTGTTGCGCTCAAAGTTGTTGAGTTCTTCATGCATGGCATTGAGCCAATACGGATCTTCTAGCGCCTCATAGACCTTGTGGGGTTCCACACAAGAGACAAACGCATGATGCTCACAATAATTTGCTAATTGTCTACGAGTGCTTACCCCCTTTCGTAAGCTTCCAAGCACATTTGTCATGAGATGATCCTTGGTGGAGAGCTTGGAAGCAACCTTGGCGGCACGACGCTCTAATTCCTCCTCGGGGGTGAGATGAGGAGTGGTCACTTGATCATCTTGAGCGTCGTCTTGAGCTTCTTCTTGTTCTTGAACTTGCTCGGAGGAGAGAACTTGATCTTGGGCATCACTAGATGTGTCAACACCGTCTTGAGCGTGATCTTGCCCTTGGTCATGTTCTTGAGGATGAGGGCCTTCATGTTGTTCTTCGGAAGCGTGTGGGCCTTGGTTTGGTGATGGCTCTGCTTGAGTGGAGCTTTGTCCTTCTCCTTCGGCCACAAGGGGTTCCTCAATGGGTAGGATAAAGCCAACACCCATTCTTCTTATGGCTTGGGGAGGAATTTCATCATCTACATCACAAGTGCCACTTTGCTCCACTTGGGAGCCGTTATTCTCATCAAACTCCATGTTACACGTCTCCTCAATAAGTCCCGTGGATTTATTGAGTACACGGTAAGCATGAGAGTTTGTAGCATAACTAACAAATATGCCCTCATAAGCTCTAGCCTCAAATTTAGACAACCGAACACCTTTCTTGAGAATAAAACACTTACACCCAAACACCCAGAAGTACTTGAGGTTGCGCTTGTTACCGACGAGTATCTCATATGGAGTCTTGTTCAAGCCCTTGCGGAGGTAGAGCCGATTGGATGCATGACACGCGGTGTTGATGGCTTCGGCCCAAAAGTTGTACGGAGACTTGAACTCCGCCATCATGGTCCTTGCTGCATCCATCAATGTCCGGTTCTTCCTCTCTGCAACACCGTTTTGTTGAGGGGTGTAAGGTGCGGAATATTGATGCTTGATCCCCTCATCACTAAGAAACTCATCCAAGGTGTAGTTCTTGAACTTGGTCCCATTGTCACTTCTTATTGTCAAGATCTTTGCATTATACTGACGTTGTGCTTCATTTGCAAAGTCGATGACGGTTTGTTGGGTCTCGCTCTTCCTCTTGAAGAAATACACCCATGTGTACCTTGAGTAATCATCCACAATCACCAAGCAATACTTCCTACCTCCAAGACTATCGAAGGATGGAGGCCCAAAGAGATCCATGTGAAGGAGCTCCAAAGGCCTCTTTGAATAAATGATAGTCGTGGGAGGGTGAGCCTTCTCATGTAGCTTTCCTTCGATACAAGCACTGCAAGCACGATCTTTAGCAAAACTAACATTTGTTAGTCCACGGACATGGTCCCCCTTGAGGAGACTTTGCAAAGATCTCATATTGACGTGGGCTAAACGGCGATGCCAAAGCCATCCCACATCAACTTTAGCCATTAGGCACGTCGCGGTCTTAGTGGGTCGCTCCGAAAAGTTAATCACATATAGACCGTTCTCGACATGCCGAACAAAGGCTACTTTAAGAGTCTTGCTCCACAAGAGGGCCACGGTATCGATATCAAAGAAAGTGGCAAAGCCCATGATTGCAAGTTGACGAACAGAAAGTAAAGTGTATGCAAGGGACTCAACAAGCATGACCTTCTTGATCGTGAGATCATGAGAGATGACCACCTTGCCAAGTCCCAATACCTTAGAAGATGAGGTGTCACCCCACTCGACATTGGTGGGCATAGATGGGACCTTGTGCACGTCCACCACCAAGTCCTTGCTTCCGGTCATATGATTTGTAGCTCCGCTATCGAGCAACCATGATCCCCCACCAGAAGCAAACACCTAGAAGAGATCAATGCTTGGTTTTAGGTGCCCATTTTGTAATGGGTCCTTTGATGTTAGTAACAAGTGTCTTTGGAACCCAAATAGACCATTCAATGTACTCATGAAGAGAACCAACAAATTTGGCATAAACATGCCCATCACTAGCACGGCATAACACATAAGAAGGATTATAATCGCCGGCTTTGTTGGGAGGGGTGGCATTTCCCTTCTTGACATTGCCGCCCTTTGAAATGTTCTTCTTCTTCTCCTCAGAGGCACTCTCTCCCTCCTTCACAAAGGTTTGCATGAGAGGAGGAGGTCTTTTGGTCTTGTCATTCTTCTTCTTGTTCTTGGAGTCGGGCACATACCCAACCCCTTCCTTGGCCACAACTCCCTTTTGGTTGATCAAGAGATCGTTGAGGTTCTTCTTGCCTTGTATGCAAGTCGCAAGACCTCTTTCAAGTTGCCCCTTTAGCTTAGCGTTCTCCTCAACGAGATGCACATGCTCACAACACAGGTTAGTAGCATTTGCATTATCAATTAACATCATACGAGGCAAAGTGGCCTTTTCCTTGGTTAGCTTTACTTGAAGTTTATCATGCGACTCTTCGAGGCTAGCATGAGCACCCTTCAAGACCTTGTGAGCCTTGTCAAGTAGATCAAACTCCTCTTTGAGTCTAGCAAAATCAACCTCAAGTTTGGCCTTCTCGGAGTTTAGCACATGAGAAGCAATGAGGACATGATCATAATCTTTCTTTAACTTAGCATGATCAATGTTGTGTGACTCCTTAAGAGCCAAACGAAGACCACACTCTTCCTCAAGAGCATTGGAAAGATCCGAAATCTCATCGGCATAGTCACGACTATGCCCTTCCATCTTAGTGATGGTGTTTTCGTGAGCCTCGATCATGTCATTGGCTTCACCAAGTTGTTCCAAGAGAGCAACAAAGTGCTTCTTGGATTTTCCCTTGAGTTTGCCCATAAAGGCCTCAAACTCATTAGCCTCCACATTATCTTCCTCAAGTTCATTAATGCTATCCGTCGGAGAAGGATGATTAATGATGGTAGTTTTGATGTTGGGGGTTACCTTGTTGGTGGCTTTAGCCATGAGGCACTTGGCGGTGATGCTCCCATTGGGTGAGTCAAAGAGAGACACCCATGGAGTCGTCGCAATGGCAATGGAGGCCATGGAAACCGACTCATCACTTTCATCATCGTCATCATCCTCATTGTACTCCTCTTGTACCACCAATGCCTTGGGAGGAGTCTTCTTGGTGAAGTTGCTCTTGTTGGGGAACGACTTGGCCTTGTCCTTTCGGATGAGCTTGCCACCATTGTCTTCCCTCTTCTCATATGGGCATTCCGCAACAAAATGACTCACGTTGCCACAATTGTAGCAAGTCCTAACACATTGCTTGCTCTTCGTGCCACTTGAGTTGTTTTTGCTAAAGTTTGGCCTCGAGTTTTTCTTGCTCCAAAATTGCCTTGAAGCAAGTGCCATGTGTTCATGATATGCATACTTCGTATCTTCGGGGTTGCTCTCCTCTTCTTCCTCTTCTTCTTCTTCAATGGTGAGCTTGGCCTTCAACGCAAGGTTAGGCTTCTTTGCCCTTTGAGAACGAAGCACCGCATTATCGGCGGTCTTGTCCAAAATTTTCATGGCCACAAACTCATCCAACACTTCACTTGAGGACAAAGTGTGGAAGTCCGGTCTTTGACGAATGATGGAGGACATGACCTTATGATAGGGCATCATTGCCTTGAGGAATTTGTGCTTGGTCCAATTGTCATCCGTGTCCTTGCTCCCGTGATCTCGTAGTGAGACCGCGAGTTTGGTTACTCTCCGATAAAGCTCACGAGGTTCTTCATCTTCTTTCATTGCAAACTCATCGGCCTCATCTTGCACCACTTCATAGTTGGAGCATTGAATGCTTGCACTTCCCCGGTAGAGAGAGACAACATAATGCCATGCATCTTTGGCCAAGGCGAAGGGACGAATATGAGGTAGGTCTTCGGGTGGAATTGCATCTTGAATGATGAAGAGAGCATTCTCATTGAATTGATTGTCCGCGGCTTCTCGAGGAGTGGAGTTGCTTGGATCATGTGGATAGAAACCTTCTTCAATGATTCTCCAAAGGTTAGTGTTCACATGATTTAAATGACGTTTAAAGCGGTAAACCCAAGAATCAAAGTCCTCATTTTTCACAATCTTAGGGGGAGGACCGGCATGTTTCAAATGAGTGGAAGGAACCGGTCCACCATAAACAAGTGGTGGTTCCACATGGGCAAAGATGTCGGTGCCATTCTTACCACTAGAAGAAGGAGCCTTTTCACTACTAGCTTCCCCCCTTTCGGGGATAGCATCCGTCACCTTGTTGGCGGGGTCACCCACTTTTAACGGTGCGGTGGATAGTTTAAGCCCCTCAAGAAATTTAGTAAACATGCTTTCAACTTTGGTCGTCATGGAGGTTTTCAATGTCTCCAAGGCCACATTGAACTCCTCACGAGAGACCGAGGTTCCCCCATCGCCCGTAGACGAGATCGGATTCACACCGGAGTGTTCCTCCACACCGTCTACGGTATCAACCGTACTCTTTGGAGGGTAAAGTCCTTAATAAAGAGAAGACGCTCTGATACCAATTGAAAGGATCGATATGGTTGAATAGAGGGGGTGAATAGGCAACTAACAATTTTTAGCTTTTCTTTAGCAATTTAAACTTTGCATCAAAGTAGGTTGTCTAGATATGCAACTAGGTGAGCAACCTATATGATGCAACAAGGATAGGAACACAAGCAAGCAAGATATATGAAACAAATAAGCTTGCACAAGTAAAGGCACGAGATAACCAAAAGTGGAGACGGTGGAGACGAGGATGTGTTGCCGAAGTTCCTTCCCTTTGAGAGGAAGTACGTCTTCGTTGGAGCGGTGTGGAGGCACAATGCTCCCCAAGAAGCCACTAGGGCCACCATAATCTCCTCACGCCCTCACACAATGCGAGATGCCGTGATTCCACTATTGGTGCCCTTGGAGGCGGCGACCGAACCTTTACAAACTAGGTTGGGCAATCTCCACAACTCAATTGGAGGCTCCCAACGACACCACGAAGCTTCACCATAATGGACTATGGCTTCGCGGTGACCTCAACCGTCTAGGATGCTCAAACACCCAAGAGTAACAAGATCCGCAAGGGATTAGTGGGGGGAATCAAATATCTCTTGGTGGAAGTGTAGATCGGGGCCTTCTCAACCACTCCCGAGCAAATCAACAAGTTTGGTCGGCTAGGGAGTGAGATCGGGCGAAAATGGAGCTTGGAGCAATAATGGAGCTTAGGGGTGGAAGAGGTAAGTCAACGGGGAAGAAGGGGACCCCTTATATAGTGTGGGAACAGGATCCAACCGTTACCCACCAACCAGCCCGCGGCCAGCGGTACTACCGCGCCTGGCCAGCGGTACTATCGCAAGGCCGCGCGGTACTACTACTTGCAACCAAGCGGTACTACCGCACGGCTGTGCGGTACTACCGTACCGACCCACGGTACTGCCGCAACCCTAGCAACAGAAAAGATAAACAGACGCGCAGGAGCTGGGGGCGGTACTTCCGCACGCGTGGTACTACCGCGCCCCCCATGCGGTACTACCGCGAGGCAAAAATCCCAGCCAGGGGGGAAGGGAAACTTCCGTGCCTACTTCCGCAAAGAAACGAAAGTAGAAAAAACCCGACACAGTAGTACTGCCGAGGGGCGGTACTACTGCCTGACTGCATAGCGCGGTACTATCACTCGGCGAAAGTGGTACTACCGTGGGCACCTGCGGTACTACCGCGCCACCGCGCGGTACTACCGCGAATGCCTACGGTACTACCGTTGTCCTGGGAGCAGTACTACCGCAACCAACAACAGCAGCCAGACAAGGGAGGCAAGAAAACAGAGGAAGCTCCAAGGAAAAAGGAGGGGACAAGAAGGAGACGTGTATCTGATGATTCCACCCAAACCTTTCCAACGCGGACCCCCTCTTAATAGTACGGCTTTCCTACAACTCAAATCCACCAAAAAGAAACATAGAAAAGATGTCGTCTTCATCAGTCTTCGAGGGGCACCCAACCGTCTTGTGCCTAGCAATGAAGTGTCTCGAATACTCATGGCACACGATTAGCCGCAAATGCGTTGTCATCAATCACCAAAACACTTAGGGATAAATATGCCCTTACAACCATGATCTCCATCATCTTGATCTTTATCAACATGTCTTCACATGGTCGTCTCGCCAACTATAGCTTTTGCAACTATTGCTATCACATAGCGATAAAGTAAAGCAATTATATGGCGCTTGCATCTTATGCAATAAAGAGACAACCATAAGGCTCCTGCCAGTTGCCGATAACTTTAACAAAACATGATCATCTCATACAACAATTTATATCTCATCACGTCTTGACCATATCACATCACAACATGCCCTGCAAAAACAAGTTAGACGTCCTCTACTTTGTTGTTGCAAGTTTTACGTGGCTACTACGGGCTGAGCAAGAACCGTCCTTACCTACGCATCAAAAACCACAATGTGGTATAGTGATTGCTTTTTGATCTTCAGAAAGAACCATGTTCATTGAATCCGATTCAACTAAAGTTGGAGAAACTGACACCCACCATCCACTTGTGTGCGAAGCACGTCGGTAGAACCAGTCTCGTGTAAGCATATGCGTAATGTCGGTCTAAGCCACTTCATCCAACCATATCGTTAAATCAAGAATCAACTAGTGACAGCAAGCAATATGTATATACCCATGCCCACAACTCCTTTGTGTTCTACTCGTGCATATGACATCTACGCATAGACCTGGCTCTGATGCCACTGTTGAGGAACGCGGTATTTCAAAAAAATTCCTACGATCACGCAAGATCTATCTAGGAGATGCATAGCAACAAGAAGGGAAGAGTATGTCTATGTACCCTCGTAGACTGAAAGCGGAAGCATTTAGTAACGCAGTTGATGTAGTCGAACGTCTTTGCGATCCAACCGATCCAAGTACCGAACATACAGCACCTCCGCGTTCAACACACATTCAGCTCGATGACGTCCCTCGGGGTCTTCATCTAGTTGAGGCCGAAGGAGAGTTCCGTCGGCACAATGGCATGGCGACGGTGATGATGAAGTTACCGACGCAGGGCTTCGCCTAAGCACTACGATGATATGACCAAGGTGTGTAACTGTGGAGGGGGGCACCGCACACGGCTAAGACAAATCTTGTGTGTCTATGGGGTGCCCCCTGGCCACGTATATAAAGGAGGGGGGAAGAGGTGGCCGGACCTAAGGGGGCGCGCCAGGTGTGGGGAATCCTACTAGGACTCCCTAGTCCAAGTAGGATTCCCCTCCCCTTTCCTATTCGGAGTAGGAGAGAAGGACAAAGAGGGAAAGGGAGAAGGAAAGGGGGGCCGCGCCCCCACCCCTTGTCCAATTCGGTTTGGGCACTGGGGAGGCGCTCGCCACCTCTTGGCCCTTCTCGCCTCTCTCCACTAAAGCCCAATAAGGCCCATTACTTCTTCCGGTGAATTCCCGTAACTCCCCGGTACTCCGAAAAATACCTGAATCACTCGGAACCTCCCGATGTCCGAATATAGCCTTTCAATATATCGATCTTTACACGTCAACCATTTCGAGACTCCTCGTCCTATCTGTGATCTCATCCAGGACTCCGAATAACCTTCGCTACATCAAATCACATAACTCATAATACCAATCGTCATCGAACGTTACGCGTGCGGACCCTATGGGTTCGAGAACTATGTAGACATGGTCGAGACACATCTCCGATCAATAACCAATAGCGCAACCTAGATGCTCATATTGGCTCCTACATATTCTACGAAGATCTTTATTGGTCAAACCGCATAACAACATATGTTGCTCCCTTTGTCATCGGTATGTTACTTGCCCAAGATTCGATCGTCGGTATCCTCATACCTAGTTTAATCTCGTTACTGGCAAGTCTCTTTACTCGTTCTATAATGCATCATCCCATGACTAACTCATTAGTCACATTGCTTGCAAGGCTTATAGTGACGTGCATTACCGAGAGGGCCCTAGATACATCTCTAACAATTGGAGTGACAAATCCTAATCTCGATCTATGCCAACTCAACAAACACCATTGGAGATACCTGTAGAGCATCTTTATAATCACCCAGTTACGTTGTGACGTTTGATAGCACACTAAGTCTTCCTCCGGTATTCGGGAGTTGCATAATCTCATAGTCATAGGAACATGTATAAGTCATGAAGAAAGCAATAGCAATAAACTAAACGATCATAGTGCTAAGCTAGCGGATGGGTCTAGTCCATCACATCATTCTCTAATGATGTGATCCCGTTCATCAAATGATAACACATGCCCATGGCTAGGAAACTTAACCATCTTTGATTAACGAGCTAGTCAAGTAGAGGCATACTAGGGACACTATGTTTGTCTATGTATTCACACATGTATTAAGTTTCCGGTTAATACAATTCTAGCATGAATAATAAACATTTATCATGATATAAGGAAATAAATAATAACTTTATTATTGCCTCTAGGGCATATTTCCTTCACGTCTCATCAGCGCGGAGCAGCGAGGGGGCCGGCGCCGGGTCGGTGGTCATGGGGGGGCATGGAACGGCGGCCCGTCGAGGCCAGCATAAGGACCGACAGAGCTGGAGGACCCGCCGTACTGCAGGGTTGGTGTCGGCGGCAACTGGACGTGCGACGGCCCTGAAGCCATCATGTAGACCGGCTGCGACGACCCGACCAACCAGGCCGGTGCGGTGACAGCAAGGGCGGGAACCGGACCTGGTTGATCGGGACCCCCGCCGGCGCGGACAGGGCCAGCCCGAAGTTGACGGGCGACGGCGGCGGCAGCTGCTGCAGCGGTCCCTCGGACGTGGCAGAGGACGCCAGGGGCGGCGGCTTCCACGGCGGCCACAGCGTCGCATTGGCGGCGATGGGCGGCGCAGCCGGGTGTGGCCTGTAGGACCCGACCAGGAACAGGCGGATCCCCTAGACCGCCTGGGTTAGGTCTCGCAGCGCCCCGGACACCTCCTCCGGGGTGAGGACGATGGTGGCGGGCGCGGCAGAGGACCCCGGCGCGGGCAGGAGCGGGGTGACGACAGTGGTCGTCGCCGCAGGCAACGAGGTGACCGGCAGCAGGAGAGACGGGGTGGGCTGCGGTGTAGACATGATCGAATCGAAGCTAGCTGATACCAAACTGGTAGGAGCTAGGGTCCTACCTGGCCTGGACTGTAGGTTGTAGGGGTGAGAGGCTGGTTGTCGAGGAGGAGGGCGCGCCGGCGATGCGCCGGCACCATAGTCGTGCGGGAGGAGGCGGCGGCTGAGAGGGAGAGGCGGCTAGGGTTTAGGGTTCTGCCTCCTAAGGGGAGCCGGGCAATAGTAATGACTTATTGCTTAATTCCAAAAGGTTTTTTTTTTAAGTGCGCAATCGCGTATCTTAGCTTTATAGAAGGCAGGTATCCTTACATATGTTTATATAATCCTCGCTTGTTAATAAAAATAAAATAAGTTGGGCTAAGCCCCTAACTAGACGCGCCTAATGGGCCTCCTCCGGCTATAAGTGACGCCAATCATAACAATAAATTTATAAGATTTATATACATGGTCAAAAAAAAGATTTGTACATGGACTATTTGGTTCATGGGCATAAATTCGACAGTTTAAAACAAGAGGAAAAAACAAAACATTTTTGTGGGGACAAACTATATAATTCATTGAAATAAGACAAATGATGCTGAACTAGAAAACATGACGTGAATTTCAAACAACGACGGCGAGGGCGTGTATGGTATATCGTCGGTTAAAAAAGAGAGAGAAAAAACTCTGGTTTGTGGAATAGTGCAACTCCGTGGTGCGAGTGGATCCACGAGTTACCAGTATCTTGAGACATGCGCCTGAGCGCGAACGACAATCGTCCGTACATGCTGGACACTGAGAGTCGTTACTTTTCCCGCCTGCTGACGTAGTGGCCCGATGCTCTCCATCATGTACCTAACCATCACACTAACAGAAATGGGCAAGCAGACAGATAATGCACTGCAGGGTGACATGAAGTGTTGCATGCATATATATGGGCGACGCATGTGATGATGCTTGCTGCACCAGGTAACTGCTAATAATCCATTAACCGGGCGACTGCACTTGTGACACTCCTCCTGGTGCATAACTTATCTGGCAAAATGCTTGTGCTAGCTTTTGAATTATACTATCGGAGGTAAACACTGGTTGTAGAAAAAAAACAAATTCTTCTAGTTGTTGATGTGTCTTCTACTGTACTACTCCCTCCATCCGAAAATAAATGTGTTAATCTTAATACAACTTAATACGAAAGTTAGTACAAAGTTAAATACTTATTTTAGGATGGAGGGAGTACATATTAACATGCCATGGCATCATGAACCAATCTCTGATTGGATGATTAGAGGGACAATGATATCCCAGCACATCAGGGTTCAAGTCCTGAAGCTTGCATTATTCGTAGATTTATTTTAGGATTTTCGGCGATGCACTTTCAATGCAAGGAGACATTTCGTCAATGACGAGGCGTCTACGGTAACTTTATAAATCTCAAGATGATATGCCGGCTCAATCTCTCGAAGGTGCTCATAGCAGTAGGGTGTGAGTATATTCGCGTATGTACGAGCGCTTGCCTATGTACTGTGTTAAAAAAACAGAAATGTTAACGTCCATACGTGTGGGCGTTTGCATCTCGCCCACACGCGTGGATCCGCGTCCGTTCGTGAGCGCACGAATCTTAGCATGTTTTAGTACCACGTAGGACTGGCCTGGTGTGTGGGCGTTCAGCCGGTCGCCCACACGGCCATTTCACCACACAGGAGGGGTTGGTGTGTGGGCGTTCAGCAGTTCGCCCACACGCCACTTTGCACGCACACACAAGGGCTAGTGTGTGGGCATTTGGCATCTTGCCGACACGCCCTTCTCCTCTCCCACACCCAAGCTGCTAGTTGCCATGTGTTTTTGCACTGCACATGGCAACTGCCCCTAGTGTGCTTTTATAAGCAGGTGGCAACTCTCTTTTTTTACCCGAGTTTGCCATGTGTTTTGCAGGGTACACGGCAACTTTCTAGTGTGCACGTAAGCAGATGGCAACTCTCTTTTACCGAGTTGCCATATGTTTTTGCATGATACATGGCAACTGTCCTAACGTGCATGTACATGGCAACTGCCCTAACATGCACGCAAGCAGATGGCAACTCTTCCTTTTTACATGGCAACTGCCCTAGCATGCTTGTGAGCACATGGCAACTCTCTCAACTGCCTAGTGTTAGTATGTGGCAACTCCTAAAGTTATGAAATCATGGCAACTACATTAGATCAGACCATACATGGCAACTGCAGTTGAGCAACCATGGCAACTGAAGTTGTCCGACATGGCAACCGTAATTCAGCGACATGGCAACTGCAATTAAACGAACATGGACGAGGGTCTGGACCATGGCAACTGCGGGCGCGCGGTGACCGTCACGCGTGGCGTGCGGGACCAGGAGGTACGAGGCCTGACATATGGACGTGTGGGCGTTATCAACTTCGCCCACACGCACACGTGTGAGAGGGATCGGGAGGGGAAAAAAAGCGTGTGGGCGCTAATTGTTTTGCCCACACGTAGGTGTGTGGCCTGTTCCTCTTATACACCACACAAAATGTGTGGGCGGACTCCCTAACGCCCACACGTGTGGCACTTATCGGCGTCCTAAAAAAACACGCCATAGCATCTCATTATCATCCTTTCTTTCTTTTTATTTATGGGTTGAAATGAAATCCCAAAACTTGTTTACATTCATTTTAGGAAGAAAAAAAGGTGAAATAAAATATCCTGTGTAGCACCGGGGTGTTGACCTAGCGAAGTTTCTTGAGGTTTTTCAGTACTGTCCCACTCTCAGGTAACAGCGTCTCGTGAAGCGCGGAGTCACCGCACATGCTGCCGAGCATGAGAATTCATGCACTGTGCCTTTCTTCCATCTTTCTCTTTTTTTACCCTTTTACCCTGTACATGACGCATCATTTACCGCGACAGAATTTTGTAGTACTACTAAAAACCTACTCTACTCTCACACACCAAAAGAATCTTCTGCAGCCGGCCGCTCTGCATCTACAGCTGCATGCGAGGGACTTTTTTTTTCTGACGAGCTTGCCTTTGTCATGCACAACTGCTTAGTCTGTGTGTGCACCCTTCCAAAAAAAACTTCTCAGTGTGTGCGTACTGGCGTGCTGCGGATAATTACTTACCAAAGCAGGTAGTAAGAAATTGTGTTTTTACTGGACTTTGAATGCCTCCGTGCAGTGCCTTTAACGTTGGATCGGCTAGCCTTTTCTTACCGCTGTAAAACTATGTGCATTGATGGATGTGTGTTACTACTACTACTCAAACTGTTTGTAGAAAAGGTAAACCTCATGAACAAACAACATTTGTTGGCATGCAATTTAATTGGTCCTCTCTAGCTGCTCACTGATGCATGAGTTCTTACTCTCTTTTTTTATGACAAGGTAAAAGATGCCGAGTAAATGCCAGTGGTGAAAAGAAGAAAAGGGCGCAAAACAAAAGGGTACAAGATTGCAGCGTGGGCTCCTCTGTGCATGCCAGAGCCCTAATTTCACACCCCCTTTTTTTTCCCGACCTTCCCATGTGCATCATTCAGCCTGCATGCAGCCAGAACAAAGTAGAGCCGGCCCTCCCTTCTCATGCCAATTGCCCAAGCCAAGGAAAGAGAGATGTTTTCCAAACCGAGTCCAACTCGTTTCTTCCCAGTAGTCAAAACATAAACTAAGAATTCTCACGTTGTTTAGAAAAATATAACGAAGTAAATAATACAGTAATTTTAAAAGGCAGTACTAGCAGTAGAAAAGGGATGCATGTGCGGTGCGCCCGTGGTGAGCGAGCGCCCGCAGCTGCAACCTCCACCTTCTCCCAACAATTAAACAGGAGGCATCAATCCCACAGCGCCCCTATCTTTCTAACTTTTTATGGCAGGGCACGCCACCCCACGCGCTTCAACCGTTTCTATACGGATCCCCAGCTGCTGCCGCCGCTGCCAGCCCTGACCCCAAACCAATTTTGTATGCTTGCCAAATGGATCAGTATTCTATCGACACCCTGGCGCTAACTCCGAGTCAGCCAAAAATAGGGCATCTCATCTCCACCACGTACGCCCAGGTACAATTTTGAAGCGCCACCCGGAGTGTATCAAGTGTGTGATTTGGTGAGGATTCTTCTCTAGAATGTGTTTCCTCCGCAATGTTAGAATTGGTCAAAGACATCCCTAATCCGAATACAAAATCATTTTGAAGCAAAAACATATTTCGAATAGGCGGCATTTTTGCTGAGTTCATAACTCCCTCCCGACAATTAAAGATGGTACTCATGGGTGTAATAAAAAAATTATATCACTCCATTGGTGACAATCCTTTTGGCCCAACGAAAAACTCTTCAAACAAAGACTTTTACCCTCGTAGCCTTCAAATATCTAGGTTATGTCTGTAGTCATGTATTGTTGTTATCGACCGGTCGTGCATGGTCTTTTTTCCGTTTTCTATTTTTTTATGACAAATGGTTGATACATAATAAAGTTGGTTGTGTGTGCATCCCAGTGATGCAGATGTAGGAGGTCACCTCCTTTTCCACACAAAAAACCCAACCTCGCCTCCAATCCTTTGTCTTTCTCCTCAAAATCCGTACATGCTTCTTAGAGTGGGCAAGCCGAACCAACAATCAAGGTTGCGTGCATCTTGATTCTATTGTGTGATTCTACAAGATCCAAATTAATTTGACTAGTGCTATGATTTTGTATAGCTTTGTTCTACGATTCTAACAAGTAGAATTTATCATTTTACAATCCTAACAATTGTATTCCTATGATTTGTGATATTGCCAAAGAGTCAGCTTCAAAACCTCGGATTTTAACAACTTTGGCTGCGATGCTAAGTCCCGCAGGAGGGAGAATTGAGTTTACAGCGGTCGACAATGACACAAAAAGGGATGGACTTTTCAATATAGCAAAGAATTCCATTCCCGGCTCCTAGAAGACCATACACATACTTGTGACAAACCCACTGTTAGAAATCCGATGTGTGGTCAATTATCTTAGGACAGGTAATCACAGCACTACATCGGTATTTGTTAATGAGGGTTGGCAATCTTACCTACTCCCCAAGGGATGAAATGGACGCTCCTCCGCATGTAGTACTAAATCAACATCGCACAATCGCTTGATGGTTTGTGTCTAACCTACTGGATCACATGACTCCAGTTGCAACGGTTGTCAAGAAAATAGCAGTGGAGCTCAAGATTAATAGTTCAAGTTCAATGTACACACGAAGGTTCATGGATGGCGGCTTCAAGACGGCGAGGTAATATTTGCAAAGTTGTTATATGGGTCGAATACGCGTGTGTACGTGTCGAGCAACAACCGGACATGTAATTAGTTAAGGGTTAGGTGTTTGATTCAAACACTTGTAGCTTGGGACGTTTATATACAAGTGACTAGACATAAGCTGATAGGCTAGACACATACACACACATATTTCATACATATTTCAACACCTACCAATGATCGAGTAAGAATGCTACCATCGATGGCATGGGTAGCTTCTCCTAGGGGTGGTAGTGGCCCTGGCCTCAATTGTCTTGGTGGCCGCAGCAGACTCAACGCCTTTTTGCCACATATTGTTCTTTTATATATCTTGCTACTGAACAACTTCTTTGTGCCTTGTAGCATAATTTGTGACTTGGCATTGGACTATGATGTCCGTTCTCTCTTTCCCTCGACCCCCTAAACTGGTGCGTTTTGCAATGTATTGAATTAGGTCAAACAAATCATTGAATCCTTCTTTTCACACCATTGATGGTTTGAGTAGAATTATTAATTTCATATTCTAATACCGGAATCCATAAATGTGATAGGAGCACAAGGCCGCTCATCTATTCCATAGATTGTAGAATAACAACGGAGTTATACTTAGGTGTTGATTATTAGCGCAAGACCGCTCATGTACCTTGTTATTAGGTGATTGTAATATCACAATCGTTTCTAGCTCGCTTACGGTACATATTTGTAGTTGTAGAAAAACTATTTGTGTGCCTCCTCTTGCTATTACATTTCATATAGCATGGTAATGTAGGTTGGCATGCATGTGAGGACTATACTACACCCCAAGGGTTCGTACTAACCATGGCATTGTAGTAATAATATTTGGAAGAGAGATCCTTATGGGATCTAAAACCAGAATAAGCTTACAATAATTTAGGCATCAGATCTAGAGTATAATCAGAGGTGAACATGTAACTTTATCCTGCATCTGCCTCTAGCCATTAAAATACAGAAAACACAGTAGGCATGCAGTGATGGAGTTCATATATACTCAGAAGAATGCTGGTGCAAGCACAGCAAGAATATAGGATATAGTATGTCACAAGTATACACTGTAATAGTTCAGTAAAAACAGTTGGTAAGAAGAAGAAAAGCTCGGTAATACATAATGGACAATTTGGGTAATTTCGAAAGAAAAAATATATAGAAGATAAAAAGGAAAAAAAATCCGCATATGCTCCAGCACCTTCTTCCTCATGGCCTGCAGGCCAGTACCGTCGATCCTTTTTCATTTTTCACCGTTCCATTGCAGCACGTACAGTACCACACTGTGGGGCAGTAGCCGTATGCACCAAATTGACGAAAGTAACAAGCACACGCTCTTCTCTTCATTTTAACCGCGCGCGAGCTGGATCGATCTTATTACCGGGGTTTTTTACCACCCCGATGTAGTAGTGATTAACCTCTCAGTGAAGCCCTCCGGCAAGAAGGGTTCTTATTAATCACCACGACAAATCAATAAATAACCAGACCACCATTTTTTTACTGTAACACTGTAATTAACACAGCAACGAATCAAGAAACGGATGCAGCCGCTAGCTGGACATGTAAAGGGAAGGTGTATATCGGAGTAGCAACGTCGACGACGATGCGCATGCATATGCATGCATGCAGGCGAATGATTCTGACATGGACATGTCGTCGTTGCTACGTGCATGTGCATATGAGGGGTGCTGGAGCTTGGTGGAGGAGGAGAGAGCTCTTGAGCTCTAGGTCTGGAGGTGCCGAGATATATGGACGGGGATGGAAGATGCGACAGGTAGGTAGATACAAATGGTACAAGAAAGAGAGAAAGAGAAGGTAGAAAGCCACCGATGGAATTGATTGGGGTATGGGGAGAGAGAGAGCTAGTCACCGGGGTGATGGATGGATCTACTGGACCATGCCCAGGAAAGATCCGGCTGTCGTCGTTGCCGCCGCCGGCGCGCTGGGAGCGGCAGCGCCAGGCGGGTTGCCGCCGCCGGACGAGGTGGCGTTCGGCCTGACAACGTTGTGGTGGTGCTGTTGATGCTGATTCTGATGTTGTTGCTGCCCCTGGAACTGGATCTTGTACTGCGTTTTGTTGCCGTCGAGGTCGTCCTCCTCGTCCTCGTCCTCGTAGTCGTCCTCGTCCTCGTCGTCCTCGTCCATGTTGTCGCTCTCGGCGCCGCCGCCGCCCGTACGGTTGTAGCTGTTGATCGCAGCCTGCTGCGCCGCCTGCGGCTGCGGCTGTGGCTGCCTCTGCTCCATCGTCGTCTCCTTCATGATGCCTTCTGGCTTTAAATGCGCAGTGTTATGCAATCAGCATTGGATCACGGAAGAAACGAACAGCAGGGTACCACATGTACGCGCCAAATGGCTATGGCCACATCCAGAATGCACATATTTTCGAGCTTAATTACCTTTTTCGCCGCCGCGTCTCCGCCTGCTTCGCCGAAGACGAACCTGCTGCCGCCGTTGCTCGCCGCCAGCCTTTGCGCTCCCCCGGAGACTCCTGCCGACGCGCCGCCGCCATTACCGTTGCCGTTCCCGGCGTTGCTGGCGTCGTTCTTGGCCACAGGTGGCTGCTGTGGAGCCGTCTGCGAGATCGGCGCCGCGACGGTGAACGCCTCGATGCGCTCCTGGGGAGCTGCATTGGCGTGCACTGCGGGCGGCGGCAAAGCCAGTGCGCCGCCGGCGCCGGAGGGGGAGCCGAGCGCCGCCTTGTTGCGGTAGAGCGCCTCGAGCTGGTGGAAGTAGGGGCACGTCTTGGAGTCCTCGGGCCGCTTCTTGTTGCTCTCCTTCACCTTCTTGAAGTACTTGTTGATGTTCTCCCACTTCTCCTTGCACCGCTTGGAGCTCCGGTTGTAGCCCATCCGCCGCATGCCGGCGGAGATCTCTTCCCAGAGCGGTCCCTTGGGCCCGGCCTCTTGGTACCTCATGTCCAGGTTGCTCCGCAGTTGGATCAGCGCGTGCACCTCCGCCTTGGGCCACCGCGACGATGTCGGTCCGCTGCCGCCACCGGACCCGTCGTAGCCCGACGAGTCGTGCGGCGCTTCCGAGGGCGCCACGACGATGTCCATGCAGCTTGAATTTACGGCCGGCGCTTGCTGCTGTAGCTGTGGCGTCGCTGGAGCCGGCGACTTGTGCGGCTGCGGCGTCACGGGCGGCATTGTTGGCGGCTTCTGCTGCCGTGGCGAGGGTTGAGGTTGAGGCGGCGAGTGCGTGGCAGGTGGCTGCGAAGACGGCGGTCGTGGATGAACTGGCGCGGCGGAGTATGCTATGGGCGTGGCGTGAGGCTGCGAAGGCGGCGGCGGTGGCATGAATGTAATGGCCTGCGCGGCGATGGACGGCATGGGGATGGTCTGCCCGGTGATCTTCTGTATGAAGGAGAGCACAGCGGCGTCGCGGGTAGCAGCCATGGCGCGCTCCTGCCCGAGGATCTCCTGCTCGCGCGCCAGGCGCGCCATCTCCTGCCTCCGCCACGCCTCCTCGCGGATCATGCGGTCCTGCTCCCGCTTCTCGATGGCCTCCAGGAACCGCTGCTGCATCGCCTCCTGACGCTCCATCACCTGCTTCATCAGCCCCTCGAAGAACCTCATCATCTTGCCGCTCCCGGCCTCGCCGCCAGAACCAGCCGCGGCGCCACCCTCCGACGTCCGCTTCCTCTTCCCTCGCTCGTCGGCGCCGCCGCCCATGTCGTCGGTGCCCTCGTCGTCCGAGTCGTCCTCGTCCGAGTACTCCTCCGTGTTGGACGTTGAGAAGCTCAAGTTGCCCACTACCACTGGCGTCGGCAGGCCAGCCGTGGCGGCGGCCGCGGCACCAACAGGCGGCGGCTCGGCGAGGGGCCGTAGAGCCGTGGGTCCCACCACCCCAGGCACCCCAACGGCTGTCGCCGGCGGCGGGGCCGATGCCATCGGAGCCGCCGTCACACCGGACGTGCTTTGCATCGCCTCGAGCTGCCGGAAGAAGCGGTACGTCTTGCCGTCGTTGCGGCCGGCGCGGCTGTCCTTGGTGCGCTTGTAGTACTTGTGAACGTTCTCGAACTTCTCCTTGCACTTCTTGGCGTTCCGCCTGTACCCCTCCTCGGCCAGCTTCCTGCCAACCACCACCAACACCAATCATCATGAGCATCAACAGCACAAAAGAAAAGAACCTCGTCAATGGAGCTCTACGCTACAACCACAATTGCAAACATACGAACTCACACATCATGCAAGTAAACCGTAACTCTCACACAAAAGCTGCATGCATGTACCGGTAGAATTTTACTCGATTTGGGCACCCAAATGCAAAAGATAAAGAAAGGCATATGCATACATGCAGCACTACTAGCAAGAATGGCAAATCCCAAGAAGAATGCAAAATAGATTAAATCGGGAATCAAAATCCAACTTTTGCTTGCAGAAATTCAGAGTGCCGGAGTAAAAGACAGCTTCTCTGGGATTGATGCCCCCGGATCTGAAGCTTACGGGAGTAGTAGTAGCTCTCATGTCGAAGAGATGGTTGGACAAAAAAAATCAGGGAAAGGTGGGGAAGGAGAGCGATATGATTTTAAAATGGAAAAAAAGTCACTGTGCTCGTGAAGCATAGTTAAGGCAAAAGTGTAAAAAGAAGTGTTTTTTAGCCGGTAATTAAACAGCCACGGCGGACGGAAATCACAGCACGCCGCCGCCGAGATTTCATGCGGCATTACGGCGACGACAATTTCCGGCCTCCAGGGACGGCGATGCCGGCGACGGCGTGCGCAATTGCCTGGCGGAGGTCAATTCGAGTGGGTTGTAATTTACCTGGAGACCTCTTCCCAGAGTGGGCCCTTGAGGGTGGCGTCCCGGAAGGCGGCGTCCATGTCCGACCGGATCTTGAGCAGCGCCAGGGTCTCCTGCCGCGGCCACCGGTTTCCTCCGGCGCCGCCGCCCAAGCCTTCCTCGCCGGCCGCGAGCGCCTCTTCGTCGAAGCCCACGGCGCCGGCACCTGCTAGCTCGTTGTTGAGCTGCTGCTGCGGCGGCGGCGGCCCAGGCGCCGGCGGGCGGCTGCTGATGGGCGAGGGCGCCTCGGCCATCGAGATCCGCTGCTGGCCGGTGCTCCTAGACGGCGAGAATGGCGGCATCTCTGGGGGATGCAGGCCGAACTGCTGGCCCGGGCCTCCACCCTGATGCTGCGGCTGCTGCTGCTGCTGCTGCATGCTAGTACACACTGGGTGCACGTCGCCGGCAAAGCGTTACCAGAGGCGCATAGGGAATGGAGGTGATGGAATGATCAGTACATGAGAGGGAGGTGAAAAAGATGGGAGGCCAGGACAGCCAGAAAGAGCACGGAGAGAGAAGGAGAGCGGGGGGAAAGGGAAAGAAACAGAGATGAGGTGGTGGTAGGCAGGTCAGGGACGAAGAAGAAGAAGAAGAAGAAGAAGAAGAAGAGGAGGAGGAATAGAGGAGCTCTAGTACAGGAAGGAAGCCTGGCACAAGAAAAATACCCTCTGCAAGGGAGAGAGGAGGGGGGAGAAGGGAGAGGAAAAAAGAATTAAGATACCTTCAGTAAGCCTGCAATAAATAATAGGGTGGATTGGAGGAGAGAGAGGGGACGAGAATATGATAGCTGTGAAGGAGAGAGAAAGAGGGAGGGGGGTTGAGAGAGAAGTGAAATGTTGAGTACAGCGAGAGGAGAGAGGGCTGTTTGTTGTGTGCAGACGACGATGAGGGGGATGATGTGGGAGATAAAACAAAGGAGATGCTGCGCTGTCAGGGTGGCTTTACCCCCCTCTGCTAGTTAAAAACCCAAAGGACGGGGGAGAGGGAGAGGAGTGCCTGCCGGACAATGGTAGTATGGTAGAGAGAGAGAAACATGTGAGCAGCATGGAGAGAGAGAGATGGGATGGGGGGAGGCTTGTAATGAAAGGGAGGGGAGCACAAATACCCCTCTACAAAACTCCCCTACCTCGATCCCCATGGAGGAATATGTTGGATTCTGTGGTGATCTTAGGCATTTCCCTTCCCCATACAATATATCTACCTCAGGCCTTGTTCGGTTGAGGTGGTTTGTGAGGGGGATTGGCAGGGATTGAGGGTGATTAGATCCCCTACAAGCCAAATTCCTCTCCAATCCACTCCAATCCCCTTGGGAGGAGGATTAAACGAACAAGGCCTTAGTCATATGTTATCCGCCGGATTAACCATTTTTTACCAGTAACTTACCCTTGTACTATCATTTCCTCCAAGTACTATAGCTTCTGGCATCCTTTTCCAACACTGCAGTAGTATTGATCGCCCATCAAAACATTTCGATGAAGCTAATTTAAACGGCAGGGAAACAATTAATCGCAGCAAGATTTATTTTTAACCTTCAAAGCCAGAAAAAAAAAGAGAGAGATAAGCATGAGAGAACAAAATTAGTTAGGAGAAACGGCAGAAAGAGAGAGATAAAAAGGAAGGACGAGGAGAGAGAGAGAAGGAGCAGACAAGACCACATTATAACAGCTGTGCCGTGGGCCCGCGCGGAGAGCGAAAGAGGTGCAGAACGTGCCTGGCGATTAACGCGGACCCCTCATCACCACTCGCCCAGGCGAAACCGACGCGGTGCACCGCACGCAGACGCCACTGAGCTGTGGGCCCGTGACCTTGCTTGGCCCATGTGTCATGCGTTTCGGTTGGAGAAGCCACGCGTGCCTGGAGAAGGCGGAGGAGTATAAAAATGGCCATACATTGGCATGTTGTGGGTTAATCCCTCCCTTTCCAGGTAATAAATGGCCATGTGGCCCTTTTTAATGATTAGGCAAAAAAAATCTGGGTGATTAATTAACTTAACCACCTGCATTATGCTTCCCCTGCTTAAGTTAATGTATGGGCAGGATGGCATTTCTTTTCACATGGAAATGCATCTTAGAAATATATTGGGGCAGGGAGTTCAAGTGGAGAATTGATACGGTCACAGACTGCTTGTACTACCGGAAAAAAGAAAATCATGTCAAGCATATACATATGTATTTACTCTTTACGTGAGATTTCACAATAAGGGTTGGAGTCGTGCACAAAAATACCATCCATGCATATATTTCACTCTATCTTTGAATTTAGCACATCAAAACGAACAAATGATAGTACCACCGATTTCAGTATTGAACCAAAAACATGATCAGTACGCGCCACCGATTTCAGTATACTAGCAATAACAGATGTGCAATGCACTAAAATATATTTGATCATATCTCAAAAACAGACACAGTGTATGTTCGATTGTGGCAAATGACACGTGTCATTTTATGCAACACAACTATTGACTCGGTTAATGCATGCAGGTGCCAATTTTCTAGTTAAATTTTGTGCTGGTTGTGAGTGTCCAGTTTATCCGCGAACCGTTGAATAAATATTTCGAGTCAATTGGTTCTAATGAAGTTGTACATGCATCAATGCAAACATTGCATGTCACTCTATCTATCCAACCGCCTCCATAAATGTATATATGGTTGAAACTTTAGCGGTATATATAAAGATGATATGCAACGCATGATGTACTAATTAATAGTTTGTCGCTCTCGCGTTATACATATATACAAACACCGAGCAATATCCTTGGGCTATAAATCCAAGTTAGCATGACATGTAGAAGATGGATGCTAATGTAAAGTCAAAAGCGTGAGCGACCTGCATACATAGTTGGATTCATCGTCGATCGTCTCTTTGTTCGTGACGGCGTGCATGCTTGCCACCTAACTCTATAAATACGTGGGATCTTGTGTGTGCGGTACTGATTATATACGTGTTGTGTCACTTGTTTCTTCACCGCTTTGTGTGTAACACTCATGTAAGGTGGCATATGCATGCATTTCACCATATTTTTGTTCTAGAAATAGCTGACACATGCTAATACTTTGTATCAAGAAACACATTTCGCCCCTTTTTCTCCGGCTTCATGCTTCATCATGCTCCAATGCTAATCTCTCTTGTTCATTATAGGCCCTTCATTCCTAATCAATTCAAACACATCCAGAAACAGAAGGAGTATCAGGTAATCTAATTGGCGTGTGAGAGCTCTAGTGGCTGGTCCTTTTTTTCTGGTACTTGTACATGTGTAGCGGCAAAGACTATGGGTGTAACAATGGTAGGGATGTCCTCATCAGTAATGGTAGACGCTCATGTATATGTTTAGTTACGTATACTGTGTGACTCTTGATTTAAAACGGCATCACTATTTGTGCATAATTAACCATATATGTTATTTGATTTAAAAATAATATCATTATTCTTATGTACTCCATTTGATCTAAAAACAAGGCGCTTAATTTTTTCCTCTTTCTTCAAAAGCAAGGCTCGTGGTCATTTGGAAGAATTACAAGTTGAGTCGAGCGGGTGCACACTTACATGATTGGTGCGCTTGAAACGACCTTGGTATGCAATAAAAAACATGCAAACCTTTTTAAAAAATCAAAGGAAGTATCATACGGCAAGATGAACATTCTTCTCCTACAATACAAAAACTAGACGATGGAGCATGTGTTGTTTGTAAGTAAATGATTTCCTTGAAGACATGTAATACAGTTCTTTTGAGTTGGACCTTGAATTTGTCTAGTGAAAATTGTGACATGCTGACATTAGATTTCTTGTTTACTACTCCCTCCGTTCCATAAGTGTTGCTGATTTAGTACAAGGAGGGAATAGTATTTCTGGTGACAACATAATTATATGGGAAAAACTGCAAAAGAAAAAAATGTACTACTAGCACAGTGTGGATTTTACATGTATGCGTGGTAATGTATTGTTGTGCGTGTAGCATTACCCTGGGTTGGAAATATGCTGAAATCAAGGACGTGAGAAAGACGAATCTTTTCCCTCCAGGTGGCACACGATCCCACCTGCATCACCCATGATCTGTTGGGGAGGATAATGATTGACGATGCCTTGAGTGGTGTAAAAGCAACCGTCCCAAATCACCCGATTAATTAAGAAAAAGCTTACCTTCAGCCGAATGATCGGCGTGTGCGTCCGCCAGTTTCGTGACCGTCGGATCGTATGTTGATGAGACTATCGCAAGCATCTCCACATCCGCGTCCGCGTTCGTTTCCTACAATTGGGCTTTTATTTCAGGGTAGGCGTTTTGCAACTGCCTTTGTTACGCATCGAAGAGGGATTAGATCCCGCAATGGCGGTGGCTCATGTGGCTGGGAGGAGCGACAGAACCTGGATTCAGGAGGGCGGCGGCGCAGGGCTTTAGGCGACCAGGGCATACCCACCGCGATGGCGACGACAACGGGTGCGGGATCGGCGGTGGCCGACAACGACTCGAGTAGGTACGGATCAGAGACCCTTCCCCCAAATTTCTAGCAGATGTTGTAGGGGTGGTGGTGGTGCTCCCCTGCGAGTTTACATGTGTGCTTCCGGCAGTAAGTTTGTGCTCATGCCACGACCCATCTTTTCAGGCATACACTGTGTGTTTCTGTGCCAACCCCTAGATCGAATCATTGGCATACATGGTGCCGATGTTGTATCATAGACTAATGCGTCCTTTATTACATTGCATGATCCAGAAAGCAAATAGTCTTACAGACTAGCCACAAGCTAGTCAAATACATAGTATTACAATAAGCAGACATAGTTCATAACAAGTGGAAAAAAGCAAATCTAAGGTAGACATCTTGGTAAGCTCCACCAACACCACGGGGAAGCATGTCGAGTGGAGGCACGAAAGCCTACTAAGTCACTCCTCGTAGTCATCACCTGCAACATGATACGTTCTAGCCACTAGGGTCAATACATTGAATGTATTGGCAAGTCCACAGTTCATTTGAAATCCTTTTCATCTACGTCGATGGTAAAAACCGGCAGACCTCGGGGTAGTGGGTCCCGAGCTGTGGATCTCGGATCGGTGGTATAGTAACAGGGACGAAGGAGACAATTTTTACCAGGTAAGGGCCCTCAGAATAACCTACGTCCTGCTTTGATTGTATTGATGATGATGTATCAAGTACAAGCTTGATCTACTCGGGATCGTAAGGAGAGGTCTAACCCTGGGGCTATGTGAATGTAATTGCGATTAGATTCCCTCTACAGGCTAAACTCTATGGCTTATATACATGCCAGGTAGGGCCAGTACAAAAAAAGACACATCCGTGAGATTTTGGGCCGATTTTTTTTTCCTATCATGCTTATGACACTTCTATGAAGATAATTGTGACAAAACTCGATATCATCATAGATGTGGTGAGCTCCTACTTCTATGACAAAATATCATGACAGAAAATCGGCTTTTCGTCCTGGGTGGGCCGGAGACGCACCTCCATGACATTCTTTGGGCCGTCCATGACGGAAAAAACCGTGGTAGAAGTGAGGGCAAGGAAAATATCGGGGAGTTCCCGGCTACGGTGGGTGGTCAGGGCCAAGCGATGCACGGAGGGCTTGCGCGTTTCTCTCGTACACGTACGTACGCGTGTGTGTGCGAGGTGTTGGGCTCTAACTGAACCCGAGCAAGGCATTCGCTTACGGAACCCGGGCGATTGCACTAGCTACGTTAATGAACCCGAGCGATTGATCGATCCCTGGTTGTTAACTGAAGTCTATCGAGGGATTCCTTCGCTACTCCTGCTAACTAAAGCCGATCGAACCTGCTGCCTCTTGACGTATGTGGTTGGGGTTGAATGAACAGTTCCCGGTGGGGGTTGGATGAATGATGACCCACAAGTATATGGGATCAATCGTAGTCCTTTCTATAAGTAAGAGTGTCGAACCTAACGAGGAGCAGAAGGAAATGACAAGTGGTTTTCAGCAAGGTATTCTTTGCAAGCATTGAAATTATAAGTAACTAGTAGTTTGATAGCAAGATAATTTATAATGAGTTGTTGGGGAACAGAGTAATTTCAAAAAAAATTCCTACGCACACGCAAGATCATGGTGATGCATACCAACGAGGGGGGAGAGTGTTGTCTACGTACCCTCGTAGACCATAAGCAGGAGTGTTATGACAATGCGGTTGATGTCAGAAATTCAGTATTATTTCCGATCAACAATATGTCATCTACATATAATATTAGAAATGCTACAAAGCTCCCACTCACTTTCTTGTAAATATAGACTTCTCCAAAAGTCTGTATAAAACCATATGCTTTGATCACGCTATCAAAGCGTATATTCCAACTCCGAGAGGCTTGCATCAACCCATAAATGGATCTCTGGAGCTTGCACACTTTGTTAGCACCTTTTAGATCGAAAAAACCTTCTGGTTGCATCATATACAACTCTTCTTTAAGATATCCATCAAAAAATGCAGTTTTGACATCCATTTGTCACATTTCATAATCATAAAATGCAGCAATTGCTAACATGATTCGGACGGACTTAAGCATCGCTACGGGTAAGAAGGTCTCATCGTAGTCAACTCCTTGAACTTGTCGAAAACCTTTTACAACAGGTCAAGCTTTGTAGACAGTAACATTACCGTCAGCCTCAGTCTTCTTCTTGAAGATCCATTTATTCTCTATGGCCTGCCGATCATCGGGCAAGTCAACCAAAGTCAACATTTTGTTCTCATACATTGATCCCATCTCGGATTTCATGGCCTCAAGCCATTTTGTGAATTCTGGGCTCATCATCGCTTCCACATAGTTCGTAGGTTCGTCATGGTCAATTAACATGATGTCCAGAACAGGAGTATCGTACCACTCTGGTGCGGATCTTACTCTGGTTGACCTACGAGGTTCAGTAGTAAGTTGATCAGAAGTTTCATGATCATCATCATTAGCTTCATCACTTACTGCTGTAGGAATCACTGGAACTGATTTCAGTGATGAACTACTTTCCAATAAGGGAGCAGGTACAATTACCTCATCGAGTTCTACTTTCCTCCCACTCACTTCTTCCGAGAGAAACTCCTTCTCTAGAAAGGATCCATTCTTAGCAACGAATATCTTGCCTTCGGATCTGTGATAGAAGGTGTACCCAACAGTCTCCTTTGGGTATCCTATGAAGACACATTTCTCTGACTTGGGTTCGAGCTTATCAGGTTGAAGTTTTTTCACATAAGCATCACAGCCCCAAACTTTAAGAAACGACAACTTGGTTTTCTTGCCAAACCACAGTTCATAAGGTGTCGTCTCAATGGATTTAGATGGTGCCCTATTTGTTGGGGAACATAGTAATTTCAAAAATTTCCTACGCACACGCAAGATCATGGTGATGCATAGCAACGAGAGAGGAGAGTGTTGTCTACGTACCCTCGTAGACCGAAAGTGGAAGTATTAGCACAACGCGGTTGATGTAGTCATACGTCTTCACGGCCCGACCGATCAAGCACCGAAACTACGGCACCTCTGAGTTATAGCACACGTTCAGCTCAATGACGATCCCCAGACTCCGATCCAGCAGAATGTCGGGCAAGAGTTCCGTCAGCACGACGGCGTGGTGACGATCTTGATGTTCTACCGTCCCAGGGCTTCGCCTAAGCACCGCTACAATATTATCGAGGATTATGGTAGAAGGGGGCACCGCACACGGCTAAGAGATCAATGATCAATTGTTGTATCTTTGGGGTGCCCCTCTGCACCCGTATATAAAGGAGCAAGGGAGGAGGAGGCCGGCCCTAGGAGAGGGCGCGCCAAGTGTGGAGTCCTACTAAGACTCCCTAGTCCTAGTAGGATTCCACCTCCCATATGGAATAGGAAAAGAGGAAGGGAAAAGGAGAAGGAAGGAAGGGGGCGCCCCCCTTCCCTTGTCCAATTCAGACCAGACCAAGGGGAGGGGTGCGGCCACCCTTGAGGCCCTTTTCCTTCTTTCCCGTATGGCCCAATAAGGCCCAATACATATTCCCGTAACTCTCCAGTACTCCGAAAAATACCCGAATCACTCGGAACCTTTCCGATGTCCGAATATAGTCGTCCAATATATCGATCTTTACGTCTCGACCATTCCGAGACTCCTCGTTATGTCCCCGATCTCATCCAGGAGTCTGAACTCCTTCGGTACATCAAAACTCATAAACTCATAATATAATTGTCATCGAAACCTTAAGCGTGCGGACCCTATGGGTTCGAGAACAATGTAGACATGACCGAGACACGTCTCCGTTCAATAACTAATAGCGGAGCCTGGATGCTCATATTGGCTCCCAGATATTCTACGAAGATCTTTATCGGTCAGACCGCATAACAACATACATTGTTCCCTTTGTCATCGGTATGTTACTTGCCCGAGATTCGATCGCCGGTATCTCAGTACCTAGTTCAATCTCGCTACCAGCAAGTCTCTTTACTCGTTCCACAATTCATCATCCTGCAACTAACTCATTAGTTGCAATGCTTGCAAGGCTTAAGTGATGTGCATTACCGAGAGGGCCTAGAGATACCTCTCCGACAATCGGAGTGACAAATCCTAATCTCGAAATATGCCAACCCAACAAGTACCTTCGGAGACACCTGTAGAGCACCTTTATAATCACCCAGTTACGTTGTGACGTTTGGTGGCACACAAAGTGTTCCTCCGGTAAACGGGAGTTACATAATCTCATAGTCATAGGAACATGTATAAGTCATGAAGAAAGCAATAGCAACAAACTAAACGATCAAGTGCTATGCTAACGGAATGGGTCAAGTCAATCACATCATTCTCCTAATGATGTGATCCCGTTAATCAAATGACAACTCATGTCTATGGTTAGGAAACATAACCATCTTTGATCAATGAGCTAGTCAAGTAGAGGCATACTAGTGACACTCTGTTTGTCTATGTATTCACACATGTATTATGTTTCCGGTTAATACAATTCTAGCATGAATAATAAACATTTATCATGATATAAGGAAATAAATAATAACTTTATTATTGCCTCTAGGGCATATTTCCTTCAGTCTCCCACTTGCACTAGAGTCAATAATCTAGTTCACATCGCCATGTGATTTAACATCAATAGTTCATATCACCATGTGATTAACACCCATAGTTCACATCGACATGTGACCAACACCCAAAGGGTTTACTAGAGTCAATAATCTAGTTCACATCGCTATGTGATTAACACCCAAAGAGTACTGAGGTGTGATCATGTTTTGCTTGTGAGAGAATTTTAGTCAACGGGTCTGCCACATTCAGATCCGTAAGTATTTTGCAAATTTCTATGTCAACAATGCTCTGCACAGAGCTACTCTAGCTAATTGCTCCCATTTTCAATATGTATCCAGATTGAGACTTTGAGTCATCTGGATCAGTGTCAAAACTTGCATCGACGTAACCCTTTACGATGAACCTTTTGTCACCTCCATAATCGAGAAACATATCCTTATTCCACTAAGGATAATTTTGACCAATGTCTAGTGATCTACTCCTAGATCACTATTGTACTCCCTTGCCAAACTTATGGTGAGGTACACAATAGATCTGGTACATAGCATGGCATACTTTATAGAACCTATGGCTGAGGCATAGGGAATGACTTTCATTCTCTCTCTATCTTCTGTCGTGGTTGGGTTTTGAGTCTTACTCAACTTCACACCTTGTAACACAGGCAAGAACTCCTTCTTTGACTGTTCCATTTTGAACTACTTCAAAATCTTGCCAAGGTATGTACTCATTGAAAAACTTATCAAGCGTCTTGATCTATCTCTATAGATCTTGATGCTCAATATGTAAGCAGCTTCACCGAGGTCTTTCTTTGAAAAACTCCTTTTAAACATTCCTTTATGCTTTGTAGAATAATTCTACATTATCTCCGATCAACAATATGTCATTCACATATACTTATCAGAAATGCTGTAGTGCTCCCACTCACTTTCTTGTAAATACAGACTTCACCGCAAGTCTGTATAAAACTATATGCTTTGATCAACGTATCAAAGCGTATATTCCAACTCCGAGATGCTTGCACCAGTCCATAGATGGATCGCTGGAGCTTGCATATTTTGTTAGTACCTTTAGGATTGACAAAACCTTCTGGTTGCATCATATACAACTCTTATTTAATAAATCCATTAAATAATGCAGTTTTGTTTATCCATTTGCCAGATTTCATAAAATGCGGCAATTGCTAACATGATTCAGACAGACTTAAGCATAGATACGAGTGAGAAACTCTCATCGTAGTCAACACCTTGAACTTGTCGAAAAACTTTTTTGCGACAATTCTAGCTTTGTAGATAGTAACACTACTATCAGCGTCCGTCTTCCTCTTGAAGATCCATTTAATCTCAATGGCTCGCCGATCAATGGGAAACTCAATCAAAGTCCATACTTTGTTCTCATACATGGATCTCATCTCAGATTTCATGGCATCAAGCCATTTCGCGGAATCTGGGCTCATCATCGCTTCCTCATAGTTCTTAGGCTCGTCATGGTCAAGTAACATGACCTCCAAAACAGGATTACCATACCACTCTGGTGCGGATCTCACTCTGGTTTACCTACGAGGTTCGGTAGCAACTTGATCTGAAGTTACATGATCATCATCATTAGCTTCCTCACTAATTGGTGTAGTAGTCACAGGAACATATTTCTGTGATGAACTACTTTCCAATAAGGGAGCAGGTACAGTTACCTCATCAAGTTCTACTTTCCTCCCACTCACTTCTTTCGAGAGAAACTCCTTCTCTAGAAAGGATCCATTCTCAGCAACGAATATCTTGCCTCCGGATCTGTGATAGAAGGTGTACAAAACATTTTCTTTTGGGTATCCTATGAAGACGCACTTCTCCGATTTGGATTTGAGCTTATCAGGTTGAAACTTTTTCACATAAGCATTGCAACCTCAAACTTTAAGAAACGACAGCTTAGGTTTCTTGCCAAACCATAGTTCATACAGTGTCGTCTCAACGGATTTAGATGGTGCCCTATTTAACGTGAATGCAACTGTCTCTAATGCATAACCCCAAAACGATAGTGGTAGATCGGTAAGATACATCATAGATCGCACCATATCTAATAAAGTACGGTTATGACGTTCAGACACACCATTATGTTGTGGTGTTCCAGGTGGCGTGAGTAGTGAAACTATTTCACATTGTTTTTTAACTGAAGGCCAAACTCGTAACTCAAATATTTTTCTTCTGCGATCATATCGTAGAAACTTTTATTTTTGTTACGATGATTCTCCACTTCACTCTGAAATTCTTCAAACTTTTCAAATGTTTCAGACTTGTGTTTCATCAAGTAGATATACTCATATCTTCTCAAATCATCTATGAAGATCAGAAAATAATGATACCTGCCACGAGCCTCAATATTCATCGGACCACATACATCAGTATGTATGATTTCCAACAAATCTGTTGCTCGCTCCATTGTTCCGGAGAACGGAGTCTTAGTCATCTTGCCCATGATGCATGGTTCGCAAGAATCAACTGATTCATAATCAAGTGATTCCAAAAGCCCATCAGCATGGATTTTCTTCATGCGCTTTACACCAATATGACCTAAACGGTAGTGCCACAAATAAATTGCACCATCATTATTAACTTTGCATCTTTTGGTTTCAATATTATGAATATGTGTATCACTATGATCGAGATCCAACGAACCATTTTCATTGGGTGTGTAACCATATAAGGTTTTATTCATGTAAACAGAACAACAATTTATTCTCTTACTTAAAATGAATAACCGTATTGCAATAAACATGATCAAATCATATTCATGCTCAACGCAAACACCGAATAACACTTATTTAGGTTCAACACTAATCCCAAAAGTATAGGGAGTATGCGATGATGATCATATCAATCTTGGAACCACTTCCAACACACATCGTCACTTCACTCTTAACTAGTCTATGTTCATTCTGCAACTCCAGTTTCGAGTTACTACTCTTAGCAACTGAACCAGTATCAAATACCGAGGGGTTGCTACGAACACTAGTAAAATACACATCAATAATCTATATATCAAATATACCTTTGTTCACTTTGCCATCCTTCTTATCCGGCAGTTCCGCTTCCAGTGACCAGTCCCTTTGCAGTAGAAGCACTTAGTCTCAGGCTTAGGACTAGACTTGGGCTTCTTCACTTGAGCAGCAACTTGCTTGCCGTTCTTCTTGAATTTCCCCTTCTTCCCTTTGCCCTTTTCTTGAAATTAGTGGTCTTGTCTACCATCAACACTTGATATTTTTCTTGATTTCTACCTTCGTCGATTTCAGCATTACGAAGAGCTTGGGAATCGTTTCCGTTATCCCTTGCATATCATAGTTCATCACGAAGTTCTACTAACTTGGTGATGGTGACTAGAGAATTCTGTCAATCACTATTTGATCTGGAAGATTAACTCCCTCTTGATTTAAGCGATTGTAGTACCCAGACAATCTGAGCACATGCTCACTGCTTGAGCTATTCTCCTCCATCTTTTAGCTATAGAACTTGTTGGAGACTTCATATCTCTCAACTCAGGTATTTTCTTGAAATATTAACTTCAACTCCTGGCACATCTCATATGGTCCATGACGTTCAAAACGTCTTTGAAGTCCCGATTCTAAGCCATTTAAGCATGGTGCACTAAATTATAAAGTAGTCATCATATTGAGCTAGCCAAATGTTCATAACATCTGCATCTACTCCTGCAATAGGTTTGTCACCAAGCGGTGCATCAAAGACATAATTCTTCTATGCAGCAATGAGGATAAACCTCAGATCACGGATCCAATCCGCATCATTTCTACTAACATCTTTCAACTTAGTTTTCTCTAGGAACATATCAAAAATAAAATAGGGGAGCTAAACGCGAGCTATTGATCTACAACATAGATATGCTAATACTACTAGGACTAAGTTCATGATAAATTAAAGTTCAATTAATCATATTACTTAAGAACTCCCACTTAGATAGACATCCCTCTAATCCTCTAAGTGATCACGTGATCCAAATTAACTAAACCATGTCCGATCATCATGTGGGATGGAGTAGTTTCAATGGTGAACATCACTATGTTGATCATATCTACTATATGATTCACGCTCGACCTTTCGGTCTCCGTGTTCCGAGGCCATATCTGTTATATGCTAGGCTCGTCAAGTTTAACCTGAGTATTCCGCGTGTGCAACTGTTTTGCACCCGTTGTATTTGAACGTAGAGCCTATCACACCCGATCATCACGTGGTGTCTCAGCACGAAGAACTTTCGCAATGGTGCATACTCAGGGAGAACACTTGTACCTTGATAATTAGTGAGAGATCATCTTATAAAGCTACCGTCGAACTAAGCAAAATAAGATGTATAAAAGATAAACATCACATGCAATCAAAATATGTGACATGATATGGCCATCATCATCTTGTGCCTTTGATCTCCATCTCCAAAGTATCGTCATGATTTCCATCGTCACCGGCATGACACCATGATCTCCATCATCTTGATCTATATCAATGTGTCGTCACATGGTCGTCTCGCAATAGAGAGATAAAGCAATTATTTGGCGCTTGCATCTTATGCAATAGAGAGATAACCATAAGGCTTTTGCCTGTTGCCGATAACTTTAACAAAACATGATCATCTCATACAACAACTTATATCTCATCACGTCTTGACCATATCACATCACAACATGCCCTGCAAAAACAAGTTAGACGTCCTCTACTTTGTTGTTGCAAGTTTTACATGGCTGCTACGGGCTTAGCAAGAACCGTTCTTACCTACTCATCAAAACCACAATGATAGTTTGTCAAGTTAGTGCTGTTTTAACCTTCGCAAGGACCGGGCGTAGCCACACTTGGTTCAACTAACGTTGGAGAAACTGACACCCGCCAGCCACCTGTGTGCAAAGCACGTCGGTAGAACCAGTCTCGCGTAAGCGTATGCGTAATGTCGGTCCGGGCCGCTTCATCCAACAATACCGCCGAACCAAAGTATGACATGCTGGTAAGCAGTATGACTTATATCGCCCACAACTCACTTGTGTTCTACTCGTGCACAACATCAACGCATAAAACCTAGGCTCGGATGCCACTGTTGGGGAACATAGTAATTTCAAAAATTTCCTACGCACACGCAAGATCATGGTGATGCATAGCAATGAGAGAGGAGAGTGTTGTCTACGTACCCTCGTAGACCGAAAGCGGAAGCGTTAGCATAACGCGGTTGATGTAGTCGTACGTCTTCACGACCCGACCGACCAAGCACCGAAACTACAGCACTTCCGAGTTCTAGCACACGTTCAGCTCGATGACGATCCCCAGACTCCGATCCAGCAGAATGTCGGGGAAGAGTTCCGTCAGCACGACGGCGTGGTGACGATCTTGATGTTCTACCATCCCAGGGCTTTGCCTAAGCACCGCTACAATATTATCGAGGATTATGGTGGAAGGGGACACCGCACATGGCTAAGAGATCAATGATCAATTGTTGTGTCTTTGGGGTGCCCCCCTGCACTCGTATATAAAGGAGCAAGGGAGGAGGAGGCCGGCCCTAGGAGGGGGCGCGCCAAGTGTGGAGTCCTACTAGGACTCCCTAGTCCTAGTAGGATTCCACCTCCCATATGGAATAGGAAAAGAGGAAGGGAAAAGGAGAAGGAAGGAAGGGGGCGCCCCCCTTCCCTAGTCCAATTCGGACCAGACCAAGGGGAGGGGTGTGGCCACCCTTGAGGCCCTTTTCCTTCTTTCCCGCATGGCCCAATAAGGCCCAATACATATTCCCGTAACTCTCTGGTACTCCGAAAAATACCCGATTCACTCATAACCTTTCCGATGTCCGAATATAGTCGTCCAATATATCGATCTTTACATCTCGACCATTTCGAGACTCCTTGTCATGTCCCCGATCTCATCTGGGACTCCAAACTCCTTCGATAAATCAAAACTCATAAACTCATAATATAACTATCATCGAAACCTTAAGCGTGCGGACCCTACGGGTTCGAGAACAATGTAGACATGACCGAGACACGTCTCCGGTCAATAACCAATAGCAGAACCTGGATGCTCATATTGGCTCCCACATATTCTACGAAGATCTTTATCGGTCAGACCGCATAACAACATACGTTGTTCCCTTTGTCATCGGTATGTTACTTGCCCGAGATTCGATCGTCGGTATCTCAATACCTAGTTTAATCTCATTACCGGCAAGTCTCTTTACTCGTTCCGTAATTCATCATCCTGCAACTAACTCATTAGTTGCAATGCTTGCAAGGCTTAAGTGATGTGCATTGCGGAGAGGGCCCAGAGATACCTCTCCGATAATCGGAGTGACAAATCCTAATCTCGAAATACGCCAACCCAACAAGTACCTTCGGAGACACCTATAGAGCACCTTTATAATCACCCAGTTACGTTGTGACGTTTGGTGGCACACAAAGTGTTCCTCCGGTAAACGGGAGTTGCATAATCTCATAGTCATAGGAACATGTATAAGTCATGAAGAAAGCAATAGCAACAAACTAAACGATCAAGTGCTATGCTAACGGAATGGGTCAAGTCAATCACATCATTCTCCTAATGATGTGATCCTGTTAATCAAATGACAACTCATGTCTATGGTTAGGAAACATAACCATCTTTGATCAACGAGCTAGTCAAGTAGAGGCATACTAGTGACACTCTGTTTGTCTATGTATTCACACATGTATTATGTTTCTGGTTAATACAATTCTAGCATGAATAATAAACATTTATCATGATATAAGGAAATAAATAATAACTTTATTATTGCCTCTAGGGCATATTTCCTTCACTATTTAACTTGAATGCAGCTGTGTCTAAAGCATAACCCAAAAAGATAGCGGTAAATTAGTAAGAGACATCATAGATCGCACCATATCTAGTAAAGTACGATTACGATGTTCAGACACACCATTACGCTGTGGTGTTCCGGGTGGCGTGAGTTGTGAAACTATTCCGCATTGTTTGAAATGAAGACCAAACTCGTAACTCAAATATTCTCCTCCATGATCAGATCGTAGAAACTTTATTTTCTTGTTATGATGATTTTCCACTTCACTCTGAAATTCTTTGAACTTTTCAAATGTTTCAGACTTATGTTTCATTAAGTAGATATACCCATATCTGCTCAAATCATCTATGAAGGTGAGAAAATAACGATATCCGCCGCGAGCCTCAATGTTCATTGGACCACATACATCAGTATGTATGATTTCCAATAACTCTGTTGCTCGCTCCATTGTTCCGGAGAATGGAGTTTTAGTCATCTTGCCCATGAGGCATGGTTCACAAGTACCAAGTGATTCTTAATCAAGTGATTCCAGAAGTCCATTAGAATGGAGTTTCTTCATGCGCTTTACACCTGTATGACCCAAACGGCAGTGCCACAAATAAGTTGCACTATCATTATCAACTTTGCATATTTTGGCTTCAATACTATGAACATGTGTATCACTACTCTCAAGGTTTAATAAAAATAGACCACTCATCAAGGGTGCATGACCATAAAAGATATTACTCATATAAATAGAACAACCATTATTCTCTGATTTAAATGAATAAGCATCTCGCATTGAACAAGATCCAGATATAATGTTCATGCTCAACGCTGGCACCAAATAACAATTATTTAGGTCTAAAACTAATCCCGAAGGTAGATGTAGAGGTAGCGTGCCGACAACGATCACATTGACTATGGAACCATTTCCCACGCGCATCATCACCTCGTCCTTAGCCTTCACTTAATCCGTAGCCCTTGTTTCGAGTTGCAAATGTTAGCAACTGAACCAGTATCAAAGACCCAGGCACTACTGCGAGCATTAGTAAGGTACACATCGATAACATGTATATCAAATATACCTTTCACTTTGCCATCCTTCTTCTCCGCCAAATACTTGGGGCAGTTCCGCTTCCAGTGACCAGTCCCTTTGCAGTAGAAGCACTCAGTCTCAGGCTTAGGTCCAGACTTGGGTTTCTTCACTTGAGCAACAACTGGATTGCTGTTCTTCTTGAAGTTCCCCTTCTTCCCTTTACCCTTTTTCCTTGAAACTGGTGGTCTTGTTGACCATCAACACTTTATGCTCCTTCTTAATTTCAACCTTCGCAGCCTTTAGCATTACGAAGAGCTCAGAAATCGTCTTATCCATCCCTTGCATATTATAGTTCATCACGAAGCTCTTGTAGCTTGGTGGTAGTGATTGAAGAACTCTATCAATGACACTATCATCAAGGAGATTAACTCCCAGTTGAGTCAAGTGATTGTGGTACCCAGACATTCTGAGTATATGTTCACTGACCAAATTATTCTCCTCCATCTTGCAGCTGTAGAACTTATTGGAGACTTCATATCTCTCAATCCAGGCATTTGCTTGAAATATTAACTTCAACTCCTGGAACATCTCATATGCTCCATGACGTTCAAAACGTCGTTGAAGTCCTGGTTCTAACCCGTAAAGCATGGCACACTGAACTATCGAGTAGTCATCAGCTTTGCTCTGCCAGGTGTTCATAACATCTAGCGTTGCTCCTGCAGTGGGTTTGTCACCTAGCGGTGCTTCCAGGACGTAATTCTTCTATGCAGCAATGAGGATAATCCTCAAGTTACAGACCCAGTCCATGTAGTTGCTACCATCATCTTTCAACTTAGCTTTCTCTAGAAACACATTAAAATTCAACGAAACAACAGCACGGGCCATCTATCTACAACAACATAGACATGAAAAATACTATCAGGTACTAAGTTCATGATAAATTAAAGTTCAATTAATCAAATTACTTAAGAACTCCCACTTAGATAGACATCTCTCTAATCATTTAAGTGATCACGTGATGCATATCAACTAAACCATGTCCAATCATCACGCAATGGTGAACATCACTATGTTGAGCATATCTACTATATGATTCACGCTCGACCTTTCAGTCTCAGTGTTCTGAGGCCATATCTGCATATGCTTGGCTCGTCAAGTTTAACCTGAGTATTCTGCGTGTGCAAAACTGGCTTGCACCCGTTGTGAACGTAGAGCTTATCACACCCGATAATCACGTGGTGTCTCGGCACGATGAACTGTAGCAACGGTGCATACTCTGGGAGAACACTTATACTTTGAAATTTAGTGAGAGATCATCTTATAATGCTACCGCTGAACTAAGCAAAATAAGATGCATAAAGGATAAACATCACATGCAATCGATATAAGTGATATGATATGGCCATCATCATCTTATGCCTTTGATCTCCATCTCCAAAGCACCGTCATGATCACCATCGTCACCGGCTTGACACCTTGATCTCCATCGAAGCATCATTGTCGTCTCGCCAACTATTGCTTCTACGTCTATCGCTACTGTTTAGTGATAAAGTAAAGCAATTACATTGCGATTGCATTTCATACAATAAAGCGACAACCATATGGCTCCTGCCAGTTGCCGATAACTATGTTACGAAACATGATCATCTCATACAATAAAATTTAGCATCATGTCTTGACCATATAACATCACAACATGCCCGGCAAAAACAAGTTAAACGTCCTCTACTTTGTTGTTGCAAGTTCTACATGGCTGCTACGGGCTGAGCAAGAACCGTTCTTACCTACGCATCAAAAACCACAATGCGGTATAGTGATTGCTTTTTGATCTTCAGAAAGAACCCTGTTCACTGAATCCGATTCAACTAAAGTTGGAGAAACTAACATCCACCAACCACCTGTTTGCGAAGCACGTCGGTAGAACCAGTCTTGCGTAAGCGTACGCATTGGGCCGCTTCATCCAACAATACCGCTGAATCAAGAATCAACTAGTGACGTCAAGCAATATGTATATACCCACACCCACAAATCCTTTGTGTTCTACTCGTGCATATAACATCTACGCATAAACCTGGCTCGGATGCCACTGTTGGGGAACACAGTAATTTCAAAAAAATTCCTACGCACACGCAAGATCATGGTGATGCATAGCAACGAGAGGGGAGAGTGTTGTCTATGTACCCTCGTAGACCGTAAGCGGAGGCATTATGACAACGTGGTTGATGTAGTCGTACGTCTTCACGATCGACCGATCCTAGTACCGAAAGTACGACACCTCCGTGATCTGCACACGTTCAGCTCGGTGATGTCCCACGAACTCTAGATCCAGCTGAGTGTCGAGGGAGATCTTTGTCAGCACGACGGCGTGATGAAGGTGATGATGATGCTACCGGAACAGGGCTTCGCCAAAGCATCGCTACGATATAACCGAGGTGGATTATGGTGGAGGGGGGCACCGCACACGGCTAAGGGATCAATGATCAACTTGTGTGTCTATGGGGTGCCCCCCCATATATAAAGGAGTGGAGGAGGGGGAGAGGGTCGGCCTCCTAGGCGCGCCCAAGGGGGGAGTCCTACTCCCGGTGGGAGTAGGATTCCCCCTTCCCTAGTTGGAGTAGGAGAGGGAAGGAAGGGGGAGAAGGAGAGATGGAAAGGCCCCCCCTCCAATTCAGATTGGGCT
>NC_057794.1:319424902-319433464 GCF_018294505.1 Triticum aestivum | reverse complement strand
CACCTTGGCCGACTCCTCCTCCTTTCCACTATGGACCATTAAGGCCCATTGACTCCCCGGGGGGTTCCAGTAACCCCCCGGTACTCCGGTATATGCCTGAACTCTCTCAAAACCTTTCCGATGTCCAAACATAGTCATCCAATATATCGATCCTTATGTCTCGACCATTTCGAGACTCCTTGTCATGTCCGTGATCATATCCGGGACTCCGAACTACCTTCGGTACATCAAAATACATAAACTCATAATACTGATCGTCACCAAACGTTAAGCGTGCGGACCCTACGGGTTCGACAACTATGTAGAAATGACCGAGACACGTCTCCGGTCAATACCCAATAGCGGAACCTAGATGTTCATATTGGCTCCCACATATTCTACGAAGATCTTTATCAGTCAAACCGCATAACAACATACGTTGTTCCCTTTGTCATCGGTATGTTACTTGCCCGAGATTCGATCGTCGGTAGCTCAATACCTAGTTTAATCTCATTACCGGCAAGTCTCTTTACTCGTTCCGTAATGCATCATCCCGTAAATAACTCATTATTTACATTGCTTGCAAGGCTTATAGTGATGTGCACTATCGAGAGGGCCCAGAGATACCTCTCCGATACTCGGAGTGACAAATCCTAATCTCGATCTATGCCAACTCAACAAACACCATCGGAGACACATGTAGAGCATCTTTATAGTCACCCAGTTACGTTGTGACGTTTGATAGCACACTAAGTGTTCCTCAGGTATTCGTGAGTTGCATGATCTCATAGTCATAGGGACATGTATAAGTTATGGAAAAAGCAATAGCAACAAACTAAATGATCATCGCGATAAGCTAACGGATGGGTCAAGTCAATCACATCATTCTCTAATGATGTGATCCCATTAATCAAGTGACAACTCAGGTCTATGGTTAGGAAACATAACCATCATTGATTCAACGAGCTAGTCAAGTAGAGGCATACTAGTGACACTCTATTTTTCTATGTATTCACACATGTACTAAGTTTTTGGTTAATACAATTCTAGCATGAATAATAAATATTTATCATGATATAAGGAAATATAAATAACAACTTTATTATTGCCTCTAGGGCATATTTCCTTCACGGGCAAGTAACGGTAATAGTACAAAAGTGCGGCAAGGTAGCCCAATCCCTTTGAGGCAAATGACAGGCCAAAACGGTGTCTTATGATAAGCAAAGCGTTCTTGAGGGTACACGGGAATTTCATGTAGTCACTTTCATCATGTTGGTTCGATTTGTGTTCGCTACTTTGATAATTTAATATGTGGGCGGACCGGTGCTTAGGTCCTGTTCTTACTTGAACAAACCTCCTACTTATGATTAACCCCATCACAAGCATCCACAACTAAGAGAAAAGTATTAAGAATAAATTCTAACCATAGCATCAAACTTTTCGATCCAAAGCAGTCCCTTACGGAATAGCGCATAAACTAGGGTTTAAGCTTCTGTCACTCTCGCACCCCATCATCTAATAACTACTCCACAATGCATTCCCTTGGGCCCAAATATGGTGAAGTGTCATGTAGTCGACGTTCACATGACACCACTAAGGGAATCACAACATACATACCATCAAAATATCGAACACATATAAAATTCACATGATTACTTGTAACAAGATTTCTCCCGTGACCTCAAGAACAAAAGTAACTACTCATGAATGATAATCATGCTCAAGATCAGAGGGGTATTAAATAGCATAATGGATCTAAACATATAATCCTCTACCAAATAAACCATATAGTAATCAACTACAAGATGTAATCAACACTACTAGTCACCCACAAGTACCAATCTATAGTTCCGGTACAAAGTTGAACACAAGAGATGAACTAGGGTTTGAGAGGAGATGGTGCTGTTGAAGATGTTGGTGGAGATTGACCTCCCCAAGATGGGAGAGTTGTTGGTGATGATGATGACGATGATTTCCGCCTCCGAGAGGGAAGTTCCCCCGGCAGAATCGCTCTGCCGGAGGGCAAAAGTGCTCCTGCCCAAGTTCCGCCTCGAGACGACAACGCTTTGTCCTGAAAGTCCTCTCTTTATTTTTTCTAGGTCAAAATGACTTATATACCAGAAGAGGGGCACGGGAGGTGGGCCGAGGAGGGCACAACCCACTAGGGCGCGCCCAGGTGGTGGATTGTGCCTACCTGGTGGGCCCCCTCTGGTACTTATTGGCTCCAATATTTCTTATATATTCCATAAAAATTCCCTGTAAAGTTTCAGGTCATTTGGAGTTGTGCAGAATAGGTAGCCTGACCTAGCTTTTTTAGGTCTAGAATTCCAGCTGCCGGTATTCTCCCTCTTTGTGTGTACCTTGCATATTATGAGAGAAAAGGCATTAGAAATACTCCAAAAAGCATTATTATACATAAAAACAATATAAGTAACAATAGGTAAACATGATGCAAAATGGACGTATCAACTCCCCCAAGCATAGACCTCGCTTGTCCTCAAGTGGAAACCGAAATAAAAAAAATGTCCACATGCTTAGAGAGAGAGAGAGAGAGGTGTCGCTAAAAACAAAATATGAACATAGAAGCATCATGTCTATTATTATAACAGCAACAAACTTTAACATAAAAATTTTATCATAGAAATTTTATCATAGACTTCTCATGAATAAGTAATAATTCATCACAACATCGAAGTATAAAGCATAAACTCTATTGGAAATCAACAAACTATGTGCCCAGTCAACTTTGCAACTACAATTCATCATCTTTTCAGGAAGGGTCACATATCAGAGCCTTTTTGGCAAGTACACACACTACTATAGGATGCTGCTAACGCGAAACTACGATGAGAGACCCTTCTACAAAACTGTGTGCGATGCAATAATCGCAAACAGTGGTGTAAAAAACCGTCAAACAAGGTGCAAAATGTTTGCGATGGCGGAGCCGTCAAACACTGTTCAGATTTTAGTTGCATGTGCGATGTAGGGCATACGGTTGATCCAGACGAACTGTTTGCGACTAGATAGAACAATAGAAACAGACAGCCATATCAATATGTGTGTGATATATGACATACAGTTCGCTCCGATGAACTGTTTGCTACTTGGGACAGCAACAGAAACGGTCAGCCAGATAAAGGTGTGTGTGATATATGGCATACGGTTCAGTTGAATGAACTTTTTTCGATTAGGGAAGAGAACATAAACGGTTCAACTTAACAAGACGTGTGTGATACGCGGCAAAAGGCCCAGAGATTAATTCGAGAACAAGTACAGAGAGGTTAATTTGACATACATGACTTATAAGTTTCAGAGAAATCATATCACTTTTTTTGGAAACCATTTAATTGCATTGAATGTATATAGTGCTCCGTCCTATTAGTTGAATTAACCTTGAGGTCCAAGTTTTGGAAACATGTCGTAAAGTAATGGGATAGACCTTCATTCAAGCCAATCAACAAGTGTTCAAAAAACAAAAATTATCAAAAAGTAACGAGATAGACCTTCTTCAAGACAATCAACATGTGTACAAAAAAGAAAAAATGTCGAAAATTACAAAACAAGGACCTCTAGGTTAATTCAACTAATATGATGGAGCATTATATACATTCAACACAATTAAATATTTACAATGACCCATCACATCAGTTAATTTAACATCGAGGTCACTTCCCATTCGGTCACCCATCTGATGACTACTCAAGCCCTAACATAGTTAACTTGGGAGTTCTGTTAGATGAGCTATCGGTAGGAAAGCTGGTCCTTGCTGCTGTAGGATCCCTCTTTGCATCATTTACTGGGCACCCGAATGACCAACTGTTGCCTCCCAATGGTCAATGCCACGTCCCCCGCATGGCAGTTTTTGCAGCGGGTAACTGCATCATCGTGCCGGGCCCGGCGCAACCGCATGCACACGAACGTGCGTGATCGTGCGACAGCCCCAAACAGTGGCAGCACAACTTATAAATTGACGGATGGAGTACTAGTTATAGTGATGCATATAACTAAGGAAAGGGATCACACATTTATGTATTGACTAGAACGAGAATGCAATAGCACAATAAGAATTAAGTCCACAATGATGTGATCACAGTGGTGGTTACAGGAGGCAAGAAGAAAGATGCATCCATCAACATATGTCCTCCTCCTCCTCAACTCAGTGCATCGAGCCACCGACCGGCGGCTAAGGAGCGGCGGCTTTTGTGGCGAGGTCAAGGTGCTTCTCAGCAAAAGCATCCAAGGCTTCCAGCCGGTTGAAGAAGGCCAACATCATAGCGTCTTCACTGGCCTTGTAGATACCTATGTACATGATTCACTCATACACGTGGATGTGTAGGTCAATGAATTCCTGCAGGGCGAGGCACCTCACAGCGAGTGCGACCTCCAGGTGGACATTCTTTGTGGCGTCGGCGGGCAGTCGCAGGGCCACCGATGCTTGAAAGAGGTTCCGACCATGGAGGCCAATTAGGGTGGCAGGCAATGAGGAGCCCGGGCGCGTGGGCTGGAGGAGTACGGCGATGTCGTCTGCGAGCTTCTTGGCGGCGGTGAACTTGCTGGTGGTGGAAACTATCATCTGGTCATACTGAGTGTCGTAGCTGGCGTCGACGGCGACCATCCACCAGCCGGTCGCCAACACCGTCTGGAGACGATCCTCGGTGCCATGCCGCAGGCCGGCGTCGTGGACCATCTGGCAGAGCCGCTGGCCTCTCGCGAGCATCGCCGCCATGGGTCTGGAGTGAGCACTTTTTTGCTTATTACTGTAGGTGCTTAGGCAAATCCTTAGGTGCGTATGATGTGGTAGATGCATTGGAATGGAGGGGCACCTTTATATGAGTGCAAACTGCGTTGCATTCACATCGTGATGCCTCTTTTCCCGGTCCTCCTCCCGTTACTTCCCTCATGCATTCACACGATGCTAATTGAAGGAGGATGCATCATTGGCCATTGAACATTCCGGGAACCGCTACCCTCTCCCTCGTCTGCATTAAAGCCATATCGGGAACTGCACCGCCCTTTGTCAAATTGAATAGTACTGCGCCGCCCGCTGCACGCCCGGCTGAACACGCCTCCTCGCCTCCATCTATGCTTAATTACTGAATTTTAGTTGCAAAAATTAGATACTGCTAGTGATTTTTAGATTCATATTTTGACAAATCACAGTGTTACAAGGTTGACAAATGGCAATGTTACTAGATCAACAAATGTCAATCTTTCCAGTTTGACAAATGGGAACATACCCAATGACAGATGCAAATCTTACCAAATTCTTTGTAAGTGGTTGCACACGGGTCATCCAAAAAAACCGTTTGCGTTCAAGAGATGCACAAATCCCGCTCTCACTTTGTATACGGGTGTTCTATCTAAAACATTTGCGATCAAGAGCCATTAAAACCTATAGCCATTAAAACCAAGACACATGGCGTCATGTGAATGGTTAACAGAACACACATGGTTTCAATTATACAAACGTTTGATATATTAAAGTGGCAGCTATTTTTTCAAAATGCCTTTGTTGGCTGTTATTCGAGTGCGCCTTCTTTCAAAATGGACACGAAAAATACCATTGCATGTCGGGTGTCATTCCATGATAGCATGCCAAGTTTCATGAATTTCAGAGAGTTTTGGATTTACTAGAATTTAGAAACAAAGTATCTCAACATTTTGCCAGCAATCAACGGTGCCCTAGTGTTTGAAATTCTTTCCCATTTCTTGCATTGGATCTAAGCATGCACCCAAGGACAAAGATTTGATTTTTCAACCAATTTATATGCACTGGAGCATGTGCATGTAGTTCAAATGTGAATTATGCACATAAATGCATTGAAAACTCAGTTAATGCATAAAAATCTCCAAACGAACCCCAAAAAATCACAAAAATTGACACAACACTCCTGTTGTTCTATGTTGACACAAGAAAATTTTTGAAAGCAATAAGAGGCAATGGATATCGTGTCGTCCCCAAAGGTGGGACGTTCCCTACCGAAACCATCATGCTTGTTGTGAGAAGCTCTGGTTTGTGAGAAGCATATACCCAAACCTACCCCAAATGGGACAACAAATTTACCATGGCATGTTCGTGCCGCTCCATGATAGCATGTCAAGTTTCATGAATTTCAGACGAGTTTTGGACTTACTAGAATTTAAAAACCAGGTATCTCAATGTTTGCGGCCGAGTGACGGTGGCAGGGTGTTCGACATTCATTCCCATTTCTTGCATGGGGCCTAAGCATGCACCGAAGGACAAAGTTTTGATTTTCAACCAATTTATATGCACTGGAGCATGTGCATGTAGTTCAAATTTTAATTATGCACATAAATGCATTGAAAACTCAGTTAATGCATAAAAATGTCCAAACGAACCCCAAAAAAATCACAAAAATTGACACAACACTCCTATTGTTCTATGTTGACACGAGAAAAAATTTGAAAGCAATAAGACGCAATGGATATCGTTTCGTCCCCAAAGGTGGGACGTTCCCTACCGAAACCATCATGCTTGTTGTGAGAAGCTCTGGTTTGTGAGAAGCTTATACCCAAACCTTCCCCAAATGGGACAAAATTTTTACCACGACATGTTGATGCCGCTCCATGATAGCATGCCAAGTTTCATGAATTTCTGACGAGTTTTGGATTTACTAGAATTTAAAAACCAGGTATCTTAATGTTTGCGGCCGAGTGACGGTTGCAGGGTGTTTGACATTCATTCCCATTTCTTGCATGGGACCTAAGCATGCACCAAAGGACAAAGATTTGATTTTTCAACCGATTTATATGCACTGGAGCATGTGCATGTAGTTCAAATTTGAATTATGCACATAAATGCATTGAAAACTCAGTTAATGCATAAAAATGTACAAAAGGACCCTGAATAATTCCAATTCTTTTACGACACACATATAGTTGCATGTTCACTACAGATAAAAGGTCTAGAAATTGAAACACCATCCATTGTTGCTATGACCCCATTATGTAATTCAAATCAAGACGAAAAATCAAGTAGATCCCACACGGTTTACTATAAACCAACTGTGTGAGATGTAGCACAAAATATCTCGGAGCACCGTCAGAGTATAGTACGCATACAACTTATGCGAGAAGGTGTGACGGCTACAGTCCACAACCCGCTCTGAATAAGGGACCGTGTCTGATGACACTTTGCGCGCCAGTTTTTTCGCTGAAGCGATTCCAAATTTTCAGCTTCCGCGGAAATAACTACCTCCCTGCGCCCTCCCCCTTACCAAAAGCCACATTTCCCCTATTTCTGCCTTCCTTTCCAAGTTCAAACCTTCACTCCTTGCTTGCAGCGCCGCCTCCTCACCGGCGATCCTCCTTCATGCTGCTCGGCCTCGCTTATCCAGGCAGGTAATGCACACTTGACCCCCATCCTCCTCCTCCTTCCACACCCCACACGCCCCGACCACTGGCGCGAGCGCGACACCTTCCACCCAAATCACCGACCCCTCCACAAAATAAGTGCCGCCCTAAGCCATGGTGCACACAGTATAGCTACACTAGTAGAAAAAGGGCCTATTGTCCCGGTTGGTAAGGGCCTTTAGTCCCGGTTGGTGAACCGGGACTAAAGGGTCGGTACTAATGCCTCCCCCTTTAGTCCCGGTTCAATCCAGAACCGGGACTAAAGGCCGCGGCCACGTGGAGCCTTTAACAATCCACCTTTAGTCCCGGTTTGTAACACCAACCGGGACTAATGGAAATTTTATGATTTTTTTTTTGAAATTTTTTATTTTCAAATTTCTGAATTATCTTAACCCCTCATTAGTGAATCTCTAATCAGCACCCCTCATCACTGCTCAATTTATCCTCTTCTCTAATCACCCTCATCATTCCAAATCACCAAACTTCCCGAACGGTCACCCATCCTCCCACTCACCCAGCCTGAGCACGCTTAACTTCCGGGTTCTATTCTCCCTCGTTTCCAAGTCTGCACTTGTTGTTTTCCTGACAATAGTAAGATGTTAATCCTGTTAACCCTCAGGAATTTTGCTTGAGCATGAATTGACACATTTCACTGTTTGAGTTTCAAACTATTGTTTTCAAAAACAATAATTATTTAGAAAACAATAGTTATTTTGAATAATTAGTTTGACCAGGGTTTGACCATAGTTTGACCATAGTTTGACTACAGTTTGACCAGATTTGACCAAAATTCAAAATAACTGAACAAATTAGTTATTAACACTAATATTCTAGAATAATTAGTTTGACCATGGTTTGACCATGGTTTGACCACAGTTTGTCATTTTCCCGATTTTTTCCACTCTAGATATTAAAAGCCTCGTAACTTTTTTTCTGTTAGGTTTTTGAGGATTTTGAAAATGTTTAACGGGGTTCCCCCGATTAAATTTGGATGTAACTTTTCGAGTAGATGATTTTTCATATAAAAAACTTTTTCATCCGAGTTAGTATGCAAAAGTTATGCCCATATTTACAAATTCCAGAGAGATTTTGCAAATAAAGTCGAAATTCACATTTGCAAATTTCCCCAACAACTAGACCACATATCACATGGGAAACTTATTTTATTTTATTTTTTTGACATTTCCATCATTTTCTTTTATTTTTTTT